>NC_090890.1:28653373-28658373 GCF_036669925.1 Montipora capricornis | reverse complement strand
ATAACAACAAAACAAAACAAAACAAAAAGCCTACCCCTAAACTGTTTTATTATACAGTTTGCCCGTTTGAAGAGGCGCTACCAAATGGTGTTTGTCCCGATGACCCAATCGTGCCAATCTTACTGTGGCCCCATCAGGGACACACCTTTCTCCATTAATTCAGCCACATATTACCAAAAACTCTTGATATAAAATACAATCCTACTCTGAAAACAAAATAAATCCGGCACACTATAAACAAAATAAATCCCCACACTGCAAACAAAATGTCATCGCACACACCAAAAAAAATCCTCGCCAAGAGAAAATGAGGGGACAGAGACGGAGGCTCAGGGCGTTGGCCGGGATATGTCATGTCCACGAA
This sequence comes from Montipora capricornis, assembly GCF_036669925.1. NCBI lineage: Eukaryota > Metazoa > Cnidaria > Anthozoa > Scleractinia > Acroporidae > Montipora > Montipora capricornis. Next base: position 28,658,009 of record NC_090890.1, on the reverse strand, counting down.
AGTTATTTTTAGACGAGCGGAAGTCTTTGTTCTAGGGGAAGTCTGTCTTCCGAGACGTCCGCATGCAGTCTTGCCTCGCTCTTAGGTTCTTAGTGAAAAGAGAAAATGACGCGGCACGTGGAAGGCTGATGAATATTTATTTTCTTTCAAGCATCAGACCGAGGTAGGCCAGCATGCGGACGTCTCGGAAGACTTCCGCTCGTCTAAAAATAACTTTTGTGGACATGACATATACCAAGGGCTGGACCAGGAGCCTCCCTCTCTGTCCCCTCATTTTCTCTTGTCCTCGCACAATACAAACGAAAAAACGTTTACCGCAAATAAAATATCTTCGCACACTGCAAACAAAGCATCCTTACAAACTGCAAACAAAAATTTCTTCGCACACCGCAAACAAAGTAAAACCACACACTCCCACAAAAATCCGCGCTGCAAACTAAAATATAAAAAGTACTGCGTGGGCAAAAACATGCGAAGGACTGGAACCGGCTCCAACACATGTGATCGTGGAAAAGGGATAGTGGGTGCAAACTTATCTTGCGATTTCGGGACGCCTTGTTAAGGAAGACTTTTGACAGATAACGTTTTTTCACTCGGAGCAATTACTAACCGACTAGCCGGCATTCTACGTCCTCTTCAAGGATCCTTCCAAGCATCCTTACAAACAGCAAACAAAAATTTCTTCGCACACCGCAAACAAAGCTCACTCCCAGAAAAATCCGCTCTGCAAACAAAAAGCTAAAAAGTACTGCGCGCGCAAGAACATGCGAAGGACTGGAACCGGCTCCAACAAACGCGTTTGTGGAAATGGATTTGTTGGCGCAAACATATCTTGGGATTTCGAGACTCCTTGTTCAGGAAGACTTTTAATAGATTACGTTTTTCATTCTGAGCAGTTACTAGCCGGCATTCTATTTCCTCTTCAAGAATACAACGGCTTAAAAAGACAGTCCGAAGATTGCCGATCGAGGAAAGGGTTGATGGGTTGGAATAACGATTGCGGACTATGGATGGAGTGATGGAGTGATAACGTACAGATTACTTGGTCAAACAGTCAGACTTGAGAAGCGTAACATTTAGCGCCTTATTAAACTGAATTCCAGGGCCGTATTGCCTGAAGGATGTCATTTTGTTAATTCATTCAAACGTTACGTCAGTCATTGCAATCCATATCTTTCTAAAATAACAAATTGTGGTAATAGGGTGTTTCAGTTACCATGTTTTTCAACGGATACAAAAGCAAATATTTCCATAAGGATAGAGCTCAATCCCTGAGGATTAGTTTGGGACACCAACAGAGCCGCTGTTTCTTTGTTTAGAGATACCGACATAGCCGCTGCGACATCACGTGAAAACACTATTGCTGCATATCAGTTCTCTTTTCCTTAGTATGACTTTGTATTTAAAAGGAATTATCCCACTGGACTCTCACTCAATCTGAACTGGCTTGTTTGTGTTGTGGAAAAAAAGAAATGACATCCAGCATCCACAACCTCTCAAAGTCACTCTTCTATTGAAACTGTATCTCCCTTCACGTTAGGGCCACATGAGGTCACTAAAGCGAAGTACATTATAAGAACCCTTAAGCCAGAAGCCCTGATACCCTGCCTACCTGCATTTTAAACATAGTTGTCTCCATTACCAGGACAACTTTTCCAACATCCTTAGACTAATGAGTACTGCGGTACTTAATGAGTGGAGAAATGCAGATGTTGCTCTATTCTTTCTTGAACGAGTTTCACCACTTTTAAGAGACCTTCTTATTAGAAGGGTTACAACTACTATACTTCAAGGGCCCACAGACGGATTTTTCGTGCGTTGCTAAAGAAGTGAAATGTTACTTCCGGTAACTGACGTCATCATATCACGAGCTGACAAGAAAACCCACTCACAAGCAAAAGTCACCGCACAAACTGTTGCTTCCATCGAAGGTTTTTCCTCGCCCTTCCTCGCGTCGTTCTCAGATCAACTGCGCATGCGTAAACGAACAGACTTCCGGTTGAGAAAAAAGCTAAATTTCCGGCGCTTTTAAATTGATTTAATTTTTTTTTACATGGCACGTTTCACCCCAAATACAGAATATAGCTAAGCATTGATTTTTAAAATCATCTTTTTTGAAAACGTTATGGGTATTTCAGTATCGTTTATGTCTTTAAAAAGAACATTTTTCAAAATAAAAAGAAAACCATGCTTGGCTGGATGCAAAAACGAATACAAATTATCAAACCATCGATTAAATACCCAAATTGCGTAGCACAGAGACAAATTTAGAGTTATCTGTTATTGGTCACGTGACCATGAGCGTGGTATGATGACGTCGTATTTAGGGTCATTGGCTTACAAAAGTTGGAAACTGACCAAAATAATGCCAAATTCTCTCAAATTACTTAACCATTACATCCTTAGCAACGCACCCCAAAAAATACGTAAGTGGGCCCTTAACACAAAACAAAAATGTTGTCACCATATGAAATACCAATTATTGCTTAGCAAAATGTGCCCACACAGTTCACTTGCATGTAATTGTCATGTAACTTGGAAAGTCATCATATTTGGGGACACCTAGATAACCAAATATCCTCACAAATGTCCGGCTTCCACAAACGAAGAAATCTTGTAAACCATGAACTCATAGCAGCATTGCATCACCCAGCAACTGTAGTAAGTGACCGTAAGCCATCAAGGAGGTGCATTTTCTACCAAACGTTGTTCGGGACAAAGCCAAAATTGTTCTTGGAATCTGGAGATTTCTCCGGGGATCGGAACACTCAATAATTTTTCCGGGAAACACGCGATAATTCCGGGACATTGCAGAAAAAAATCGGGACATCGAAGGAAATTTTACTTTGCGTTTTTATTTAGGTTAACCTTCGTTGGTAACTTAGGCATGAAATCTTAGAATATATGCCGGGAATTCTAAAAATTTCCGGGAATGTATCCCAAAAATTTGGGAGGATGATCCAAATTTCCGGGATGACTTAAGTTAAGACCTAGTATTGCTCAAACAGCGTTTGTTAGAGTTGTCACCCCCCCGTTAGTTAATCGAACCGTAAAATGAATGCTGAAATTTTAAGAGTGCTTAGGTGTAATCACTGAAACAAGCGCTCAGGCTTAATCAGTAAACGAGTGCTATATTCGTCACACGATCTTGTAAAAAGTGTAGTTAATCGAACCGTAAAATGAATGCTGAAATTTTAAGAGTGCTTAGGTGTAATCACTGAAACAAGCGCTCAGGCTTAATCAGTAAACGAGTGCTATATTCTGAGTAAGGTGCCACGATGTCATAAAAGTGTAATTAGCCGAACCATAAAATGAGAGCTAAGAGTGCTTAGGCCATAAGTGACTAGCTATTGAGCCGCATACACTCATCCTTCTTGACTGGCTAGCCGCCAAGCCACTCTATCAATCTAACATGATCTGCATGATTCGTAGGTGACGAGCCGTCAAGCCGCATACACTCATTCTTCTTGACTGGCGAGCCGCCGAGCCACTGTATCTGACATGCCTGGTAAGTGATGAGCCATGCAGCAGCAAATATACATTCTCTTCAGTCTTAGGCTGGCGAGCCGCCGAGCCGCTCCAACATGTAACCGTAAGTGGCCCTGTATTCCATGGTTGAGCCAAATTTTATCATAGCGATTAATTTTAGATGAAACTGGTGTATTTTCCAAACTTTATAAAAGGCAAACGCTTTGAGCTTTCACTGGTATTCTACTTGGTTCACGATCCCGTCTGGAAACGGCGTTCGAATAAACTGATTTCTTATTGTTGTGTAAACAAACATCTTACAACAAGACCTGATTAGACCCCGTCTTAGTTTTCGTACAACGAAAACTAAGACCCTTTGTTAATAGTGGTAATTACGGGAAAGAAACCCGGGAAAACTTACCGCTAGTCAGAGATTTGAGCGCTGGATGTTGTCTTCCTACAACTTGACGACGCCATGATACATTCTTTCTTCTCTCTTTGAGTGTTGTGTGACAGGAAACAAACACAGTGACATTCGCCGATGTTTACTTGTTGGCGAAACTCTAATATAGCAAGAGGCTACTATTAGCCTATACTCGGGCCTGCAAAAGTACAGTGGTATATGGTTAATTTAGCATTAAGAAAAGAAAAGACAGAAGTCTGTCCTTCTTACATCGGCCTTACATTGCGCTTCTCATGATGTTCGAATGTATATGGAGTGAATACCTGGACCCTAATTATCTTCATTATAGGTTGTGACAATGAGCACTGGAGCATGGAAACGAGGTAAAAATAGTGTATTTATCCCAAAATGGCTAAGAAACATTGTTTTTTTTTACTGATCCATGAGTATTTTTACTCAGTGTTTGAGGAAGGAAACGCTAATTGAGCGAGTTAAGATGAAACGAAATGACTCATCGAAACACCTTTTGCAGAAACAAATGAAAGCGAAACGAAGGTGAGATGTGAAAACATCTTTCCAAGATTACCAACCTTTCGTACAGCGGTGCACGTGAAGGTCACTTCGTCACGTGCGCGACACGTGAAGATGTGCGCTATATCTCGTCACAGAAGTACACTGTTCCTTGAGGATAGCCATTCCAAATGAATTCATAGCGCGAGAATCAAATATTTAAAATATACTATTTGTTCAATAGAAGGTGTTACT
>NC_090890.1:28630873-28650873 GCF_036669925.1 Montipora capricornis | reverse complement strand
ACAGTAATTTTTCTTTTTGTTATCTTAAAAACATGTTAAAAGATTGGATTTCCAAAACAAGCGGTTGGCAATTTCACACATGGCTTTTCGGGCCCGAAAAGTTATCGGGACGTTCGAGAAACGGGCCCCTGGACCGGAATGGAATGAACCGGAATGAGCCGGAATGACACCCGAATGATACAGGAATGAGCCGGAACTGTACCGGAAATAACCAAAACGGTACTGGAATGGTACCTGAATTGACCAAAATAAACTCGAAATACCCATGATCAAATAACAGAAAGTTAACAAATCAAATGAGAGTTTTCTTAAATTTTTTTGTTGACTCACTCAACTGCGCCTTGTAAGTCCAGAACATTTTGAATTGAACCCTGTGATGACGCCGAATATTATTGTCGATAAGTACAGGAAACGCTTAATTGGCCACATTCCGTTTTTGTTACCACAGTGTTAACGTCTAAGAAAATATTTATTTCAGAACGTGACCGAGATCGTGACACAATGAAAGAATAACCGGTGTCTATACCTTTCGTAATCTGATTGTTAATTGATTTCAAAAATTGAGCTTTCGTGATTGGCTGAAATATGGAATGTTCCGATGGTTACAGATATCGTGTTCCTGAGTGACCTTCTGATTGGTGGAGACGCGGAACTATTCCACCAAGAAAACAGTCCTTGAAATAGTCTTTTGATTGGATCACAAGCGGAATATACCGTGAAAAAAGATCACCAAAAAAATTACAAATTTAAATGGAGGTCTCTTATTTTTAAAAGAACCATTCCAGTTCATTCCGGCTCATTCCGGTTCATTCTGGCTCATTCCTGTGCCATTCCAGTTCATTTCGGTCCCATTCCGGTTCATTTCGGTCCCATTCCGGTTCATATCGGTCCCATTCCGGTTCATTTCGGTCCCGTTCCGGTCCATTCCAGTTCATTCCGTGTCATTCTGCCTTATTCCGCCTCATTCCATTCCGTTCCGGGGTTTAGTAACGTCCGTTTAGATTCCAATTACAAACTCTGTTTTGATTGGCCACTCTAACTCACCGGCTGTGTAAATAGTTCACCCTGAATTGAAAATAAATACGTTCTGTTTCTGAGAAAACGAAACAACAACATTCTTTTATAAATCGTACCGGGTATTCCTGATTTCTGTATTAAATTTAACTTTTATTTTGCATTTACCTGTTCATCCACGCTTTTGCATACTCTGCTAGCCCTTAACGGACCAACTACGCATACATGTATATGCGTAGAAATATACAAGCCTGTTTGGAAGAGCGATTTCATAGGTTTTCAGGGGCTTGGTTACGAGCAATTCATTTAAATATAACTAATATGAAGTAGTTTTTCAGTCCATCGAAGCTTCGGTAGAATCTTGGAAGATTTCATATTAAAGTTTTGAATGTAAATTTCTTTGTGTTGTTTTTTTGATCGGGTATTGAAACATGGCGACTTCGAGGATAGATCCAGTAACAGATTTTGCTATCGAAAGCGATGAAAGCGCCGTTGAAGTTGAGTTTGTCGATGAGGATGACCTTCCTCTATCTTGTGTTCATTCGGGGAATAATTTCCTTGAGCATCCAGAGTCAGATGAAGAAGTGGGCTCCGATTTTTTGTCAGACTCAGGTCATAGTGAAGCAGGCGAAGAAGGGGAAAGCGAAGATGATGAAGAATTGGAGACAGATGAATCGATTTGGACCGAAGAGTTAACCACAAGAACTGATATTGACTTTAATCAAGCTGTTGGAATGGCTGTTGATCCTGCATCATTGAAGTCAAGCAAAGATTTTTTTTAGCTCTTCTTTACAGATCAGGTATGGCAGCTGTTAGCCACTCAAACTAACTTGTATGCTTCACAGAAGAGAGGGCCTGAAGAAAATTCAGTTTGGTATCCAGTGTCTGTAGAAGAAATGAAAGCTTGGCTAGCTCTTTATTTGTGCATGGGTATTGTTAATAAGCCAAATATTAAATCCTACTGGAGCACTGACCCAATACTGTCCACCCCATTCTTTCCTGCTACTATGTCAAGAACAAGGTTTGTTCAGATTTTACGTTACCTTCATTTTGCTGATAACAACCTTGCCCCCAGACCTGACTCACCAGACTACAACAAATTATACAAAATTCAACCTGTTCTTGATCTTGTGGTACCCAGATTTAAAGCAGTTTACCACCCTGAGAGGGAACTTGCTGTTGATGAGACTCTAATAAAATTCAAAGGCAGAGTTCATTTTAGGCAGTTCATCCCAAGCAAACCTGGCAGGTTTGGAATAAAGGCTTTTACTCTTGCTGAATCAACCAGTGGTTATGTCCTGGGTAGCAAAGTATACACTGGAAAGGAGGCTGGAGTTGTCCAGAAAGATCTGGGGAAAAAAGCTGTCATGTCTTTGATGGAACCTTTTCTGGGCAAAGGATATTATCTTTTCATGGACAATTATTATACTTCTGTTGGTTTGTTTGGGGAGTTAGAAGAGAGGTCCACCCTTGCTTGTGGGACTGTAAGGTCTAACAGAGTATACCTTCCAAAAGAGATCTGCAATCCAGGTGAAGCAACTGAAAAGGGGTGAGTCCTTGTACCGACAGAAGGGAACACTGACTTGCGTGACAGAAAAGTTGTTAGCATGTTCGCCACTCTTCCTACAGGTGAGGAAGATTCTGATGAAGTGGAGAGGTCTGTGAAGGTCAGTGGCCATTGGCAAAAGAAAAACTTTGCCGGTCCTGGTGTGATCAACCTCTATAACACTTTCATGGGAGGTGTTGATGTTGCTGACCAGAGAGTGTCAACATATGCTAGACTCATGAGGGGCTCAGTGTGGTACTATAAGTTGTTCTTCTATGTTGTAGAAGTGTGCATTTCAAATGCACACATATTAGAGAACAAATCACTACTTCACTCCACCAGAAATGGCCTGCTTTTCAGAAGATCATTGATTGATGAGCTCATCCAACAGCAAAGCCTCTGGAGAGACACAAGATCACCTCAAAATCCAATCCCACAGATTCGATTTAACCAGGATCACTTTCACCATCTTGTGAGCCACAAAACAAGATCTACATGCAAGGTTCACCTGCAACGTGTGGATACCACATTCAGCTGTGCAGTATGTGGATTACTATTACAATGTTGAAGAGCGGGAAGGACCCAGACGTCTAAAGGAAGGAAGGGGGAGGCCTCGGGCAAGGGGAAGAGCAAGAACCTTGCAGAACTGAACATTAATAACATTAAGGCCATGTTAAAAGTAAAATTTTTAACCTGAATTGTTTTTTGAGACAATTAACTTTCCATAACAGTAACTATACGAACTAAAAAGAACATCATCTTGGTATTAAAGTCATTCAACTATACTTACCTGAGAGGTCTGTTATCCAGTGCAAATGAGCAAGGTTTTCATTTTAAAATTATAGTTTGATGTATTCATATCTTAAATTAATTGAAAAGACGTCTAAATTATGTATTTTTGTTGCTGATTACAATTTTTAAGCAAACTTACTGAAAAATGTGCATAATTATGGTAATTATGTAAATCGTGACGTCACACATCAAATTTTATCCCATAATATATAACATAGATCAATAGCCCATTTTATACAGATCTCAGATATATATGGTTTATTATGGTTAACTTGAAAACACTATTGTGTACAGTGGCTTTTATCATGACCACTCAAATTTTTCCCAAAAAAATAAGACCCCCGTGGTCCTTTAAGGGCTAGAGCATCCATCCTATAACCTTTCGTATTCTTGTTTCTGCTTTTACAGGGAGTTCAAAGTGCAAGTTCGGTTGAACGAAGTGAATTAAAACGTAATTATTATGGAATTCACCTTGCTTATCGTAGCGACCTAATTAGATGAATTTCGGCATTGGCGGGATTTTTATCTATGAAAATTGTTCCGCGGCACGCAATGCCTGTCGGCCTTTAATGATCAATATGTCCTGAAAAGTGGAAGAAGTGGGTCTAATGATATTGACCGTGATAGTGAAAAGTTTGTTACTGTCATTGGTCGTAACACCCTAAAAGAACTGTTCGAAATCTATCGAGACTCACAGATTTCACAATACAAGGTGGTAGCGTATTTTGTGAAGATTCTGGTAGCGGTGATGGCCTTCTAAGGCCGATTTCGTATTCTGGAGCAATTTCCTGCCCCAAAATAGGCCATTTCCGAATTCACGTCTGCCTCCTCTTCAAAGCGAGTCTAAGTGCGAAGTTTTTCTTATGAAAATTAGTTTTCATTCATATGTAAAGTGGAACTAATTACCAACACAAAACCTCGCACTTAGACTCGTTTTGAAGAGGAGGCGGACGTGAACTCGGAAATGGCCTATTGTAAGGAAGTTTACAGTTTTCAGTTTCAATAACATCAGCCATGCAAGCAGAGGACTCCGTAACTGTTGGGGGAATTCTGACACAGAGCTGCATCCAGTGTACATGTGGTAGCTCAGTCCCAGCGCAACTCCCACTGACGAGCATCACTATTGACATCAGGCACTAATTGGGTCCATTAGTGACGAATGCCTGTTGCACTCGTTCATAAAGCTGCTTTCAGGCAAAGAACGTTTAAAGAAATTAAATTGAACAGAATAAATGGCTAAGAAAGTGTTACATGGTGAAATAATATTTCCAAATTACCCAGGATTTAAATCGAATTTCTACCTGGACGTTTTGGATGAACTTTAGTGGTGCCCGTATACCCAAGATTGACTAAAAACCTCTTAAAGACCAACGGGAAAAATATTCATGGTGGTGGCAGGGAATACCTGAATCTCATATTGTTAATCCGTGGGAAGAATATAACAGGCAATTATCAGATAAGGACAATAATGGGAAGATGTGGGATCCGAATTCATGGTTGGGTGCAGCGGGAAATCATCATCATTATCATCATTATCATCATCATTATCATTATTATTATTATTATGACTTTAATTCAGGTAAAATAAGTAAGCAGCATGCATGACATCAGGGCGATGCACTTAAGGAAGGTGCATCAAAATGAAAGGGACGTACAGGTGAAGGTTAGTGCATGTGAAGTAAATGCGAATAGGTTAAAAGGGGCGAAGGGGAAGAGTTCAGTCTCAGATACCATTTCTATTGAAATGCGTTCAAATCAGTTTGTTTTCAATTTCCATTGAATTCCGGATTATTCAGGTCACGTTAAACCCCACATCTTGGATGTGTGTTGCAAAATGCACTGTTTCTAGGGAATTATTTATACAAACAAAGCCGGGGAGATGACATATGTTGGCGTCATTCATTTGTCACCGTAACGCCTCTTTCTGGTTCAGTACAAGTGATTGTACTCTCTCTGCATAATCTGCACAATCTGCAATCTGCGTTTTCTGAGCTTTCTTATTTGAATATTTTGATGAGCACTTGGTGACCTCGCCCTTACCTTGTTTGCGAGGATACTAAGTTTTATGGAGGTATTTATTCTCAAAAATGGTAGAAGCACTCTGGGGCTGAAGAGGAATAATCGGGTGTTCATTATTCCTGCTAGAAAAGTTTCGTTGTTCCATTATTCCACTAAAAAAAATCACTTTTCTGTTGAAAAAAATGTACTTATTCCGGTCGACAAATCGATTATTTCAAAGGAAGTCGTTATTGCGTTATTCCGCCCCACAAAATTTCCGTGATTCTTATTCCATTATTCTCCTTCACCCCAAGAAAGCACGAAAATAGTTCAGAAAACGTGTACTGATAATGTAGCATTTATTTTGTTTCCTTGGCAATTTTATACTTTTTACCTTTTTGCAAAGGCGCAACACAATACAGAATAAATGTTATACCGAGTAATTGCATTGTGACTAAACTTGATAGACAACAAATGCAAGGAAACGATGTTATGTGCTTGTAATATTTCGATATAAATCTATTTAATCTATTTACTAAAGCTATCAGCAGGTAATGGATTTTGCAACACAATACACTGCATGGATTGTTACAATCTCGACCCCAGAGCTCTTCTCTTAATAGGTCAGTTTCGTATTCTAACGGTTGGACTGGATCTAGAATGAAATGGAGGCTAATGCGGGCAAATTAATTTGCATTTGAAAAGATTTCCCCGCATTAGCCTACATTCCATGCTAGATCCAGTCCAGCCGTGAGAATTCGAAAATGGTCTATTGACTGAGGGAGAGAAGAGCTCTGGGGAACCCTGAAACGAAGTGTCTTCTTATTGGTTTTCGTGAAGAACAATCAAAAGCGTCTCTATATTGGTGCATTCATGTTATCATGAGGAGTGAGCAGGGGCCGTAAGGTTCAAATAGCCAATTTTTGACTATAAGAACCCTACGGGGCATGTTCTCCTACATAGAGTTACCCAGAACCTTGGGTCGACCCGAGGCTCTAGTGACGAGAATGGGATTGTTAAGGAAGATGGAAGAATCCAGCAACAGGTGGGATGCACTAAACCAATTGTTTGCTAGTAGTGTAACCTGCTTGTTTTCATGGTTTCGTTCGATGCTGGAAGACTTAATCCACGTTTTTATTCACAGATCTAGAGATCTAGGTGATTATTTCAAAAAAGGGAAAAAAAGAAACATTTCAACGCGAAAATCACCTTCACTTACAGTGGCAAAACAACTACTGGCAGCCATTTTGTCCGTCGAGGTGATTATCGGCTGATAATCCGAGATACCGAGCCAATGAGAGCGCGCGATTTTGTGTAATCACCTGTGTATTTATACTAATTCCCGTTAGTGTAATAATTTCGCGATTACTTCAAGTCGTTCGACATGGAAAGTGTGCAGAATCATTCCAGGATTAAAACTGTTACGAACGGTGTGGATGTTTGGAGAGAAAGTTTGAAGAACAATCGTTAGGTGTTCACGTCCTCCACATAACCTCATATTAGCCAGTATCAAAAATACCATTAATACTCTTTGTTTGTCCCTCCAAAATTTGCATAAGCATTGTTTTTATTTTCTCTTGGGACTTACAATGGTCCCAAAGATAAACTGGAAACAATGCTTGGGCAAAATTTTGAAGGGACAAACAAAGAGTATTAATGGTATTTTTGATACTAGCGAATTTGGTCATTTCACGTCGCTGTCAGGAAGAGAACGGCAAAGAAATGCATCAAAATATGAAAGGCACGTGCGGGGCTTGCAGAACCATTGTTCTTGCTCATTGAAGGTGATGTTACACGCACCGATTTTGTTGCGGCAATATGTTGCAGGTTTTTGAATCTTTATCAAAATTTTGTTGGAGTTGGTGCTGTAACACCCCCGCCGTTGACTTTTAACGCAACATCATCCCAGAATGCACCACGGAGAACCGTATTTGTCCCACGGGATTTGTCGAGCAGGGGCCTAGGCTCAAATGTTGCGCGCAATGTTGCGTTAAAAATTAATCGTCTCCTGTACCATACTTTTGCTGCAACGAAGTTGCGTTGAAAGTGTTGATGCATGAGTCAACGAAAACCTCGATCAATTTTACACGCCTCTGCTGTTAAAGTGAATGTGACATTTTCTATTTGAAGATTGTGACGTCTACTCTTTTTGTGTGGAAATTAAAGGAGAAAGTGGGAAGGTGATTGTCTATGATAACCCTAACTGCGCCACCATGTGGTTTCACATGGAGTGCATTGGAATGGAGAAGGCCCCAGAGGGGAAATAGATCTGCCGTGTATACTGTTTTATGGTTGCGTGAAAATGATGCTTTGCTTTGGCTTGTTCAAAAATAGACTAGCAACTTTCAAACACAGTTTACTCCCCATCACTGCCTTTTCCTTTTCAGGTTAACGATCAAGTGCAATCCAAAACAGCCCCCAGGGGTGGTAGTATTAGGTAAAACTTGGACTAAATAAAGCGAGGTCTGAGCAAGTTTTTTCCAAATTGCCATCTTGTCCCGGAATGGGGATGGGGGAGAGGGTCGGGATGGGGTTTTCGTTTACTCATGCGTAACATAGATTAAAAATCGGCGGTAAAATCGGCCCGTGTAACATCAGCTCAGACCTATTGTTTTGCAGCGTCCTTGAGCCGCCGTCCTTGTCCTTGCGTAAGCTCCCTTGTGTTTCAATGGCCCTGAAAATCCTCTGGGGAGTCAATTAAGAATGTACGTATGCTGAAACTTTGAGTTTGCGGAGGGCGCGCATACACTTCCTAACAGCAATTCTTGAAAATGAACTTTTCATATACAATACATGCTTAATTGATCACTCCCCATGGGGGCTTTTCAGGGCCAATGAAACACAATCAATCAAACGACAGAACACAAGAACAACAACTGTTACAAATCCCAACTGGCTGGAGGCAAACCAGTTGGTTATTTACAAGTGCAGCCGAGTTGAGCCAGGGACTACTAGGATCAAATTCAACGAGTGGTCAGAACGGGTCTTGAACCCGGGATCTGCGGATCTCAAGGCAAGTGTCCTAACCACTGGGCCACACTGCCTCCTATCATATGACTTTTCCTCGAGTGGTACAAATTAACAGCGTCCGACAATATTTTATTCTAACCGTGACAATCCGGCAACGGCTGCCTGAGCAAGATTAACTTGACTAAATGTCACAATTAGAAAAACAATCCCAATATCAAAACTCACAACAGCTATATTTTGCTACGGAACGGGAGGTCAAGTTTTAATTTACCACCACTGATTTGCAGAAAAATGACCAATGTAAATTCTCAATTGTACACTTTTCAAAAGCCTAAGTCAGGTATTCCCTATCAGAAATGACCAAAATTGACAATATCTTGCTCATATCTCAATACGTATTCACTTTTCTAACCATTTGCTTTGCTATTATAACCTACTATAACTAACTTAGTTACCCTTGGTTTACTGCACGTGTAATGGCACTAGAATTAATACAATAGATGTCTCTACAACTGAATCCCCTAATTGCAGCCTTAAAAAAGGCCGAATCGAGTAAAGAAGCGTAACTTCAAATACAGCCAGTTATACGTTTACTACTAAAACATCTTTTTAAAAAAAGCAAACTATCCAGTGGTAAACGTATTATATATATGTAATAAAATAGAAAGCAAAGTTCTTCTTGTATCCAAATCTTAATAAGATGTACCGATTAAAAAGAATAAAACTTCTATCCACAGTAATAATCGTATCTTTTTTTGTCGCCAATTGACAGCGACGTAAACCGTAAAAACACTGTATGCAAGCAACGTAGTGTATGCTGTTGCACCAGTCGCCTCAATAGGTCATGGCAACCAAGTTAATGAAATGGATGCCCATCTACTAAAAATCACGAACAACTATAAAGCTCTGCCAGTCTGACACAGAGTTAAGAATACATGCAAGTTTTAAAAAGTGCAATAGTATTTGTCCACAAAATGCAGGAACCCTTGAGGTAAATTGGTCAGCCCTCTTGAAGCTTGAACCTGCGGACAAACATACAAATCAACCAACCGTTTCTCCTCTTTCAACTTATCACTCAAGCGAGATAAAATGGTCAAGTTAGTAGATTCTCCAGTGGAATAGAAAACTTAAGCTTACGAGGTGAAAAATTGTCCCCAATTGCATTTTTTAGCAAACGCAATCCAGAAATTTAGCATCGCATTTGCGGCAAACGGCATTTTGCTACAAATATCGAGACAAGTTGGCATAACGGAATTTTAATGCTTTTCTTTGAGCTACGGAGGGAAACCGGAAGTGAAGATTTCGTATATCCGGATAGCAGTCCCTCCAAAGACTGTTAATCGAGTCCTCTCTAATGGAGAAAAGATACCTAATATATATAGAGAGCGAGTTTCAATCGAGTGTCGTAACACCAAAACCAAAGTAATTACTTTGGCCAATCAAAAAGGAAGGAGACAGTCCAGTAAACCAATCAAAACTTGAAGTAATTACACAAAGCCGACACAAAGCGCGGGAAAATGTGTACACGCGAGCCACAATTGGTTTTGGTTTCACTTCTGATTGGTTGAAAAAGTGGCGCGAGAACTTTGAACCAATCACTGAGTGAAGTAATGCAAAACCAAAGCAATTCGCTAATTACTTTCGACACTCAATTGAAACCCGCTCTATGTAGTAGTGCCAAGACAAGTTAACAAGGAAAACATCTCACTTCCGGTTGCCGCTCGTGGCTCAAAGACGTCTCGTGGTTAAGTTACATACATTGTATTAAGTATTAAGAGCGCAGGATTTGAATCCAGAGCCCCGCGGCAAAGCCCTACGGAATGGAAGCGAGAATGAGTCCACAAGAAAATCTGTCACGTAAGCCCATACACCTGTATCATCGTTTACGGGAACCAAAAACATACCTCCAACCAATCACAATTGATGATGATCTGTACTCTATTTTCGGTTTTCACATGAGGTCATGTTGGTGTTCCGACGCAATCCTCAGGGAACTAAACTCTATATTATGCACACGCTTTTATTTGTTTTCGTTGAACAACGCGGCTGTTGATCTCTCGAGTGAAAACCAAGAATGAGGGCAAGCTTGAAGTATACAGAATATCTTGTGATACCGGCGGGACGTGTGTACATTTGCCGAACAGTCTCCACTCATAGTGCTGTTAGCCACGACGGTGAGTACAGCATTTGAAAGACTATATCCCTTTTCAAAAAGATTGGCTTCAAACCAATTTATTGCAAACTTACCTTTTGGTCTCCCTGCTGAGTGTCTTCTCTTCCGGGTGCATTACCTTGATAATTTTAACGTCGGACTGCTTGTCTGAACAAATGGCAATCAGACCCATTCCAGGACAAGTTGCTAAAGGACCATTCCAGCGTACATATTCCCTGTCAACATCCATGACAGTGAGAAGATCTCCAGAACTTACGTTGAACAACTCAAGGCGACCGCGATCTGGGTGAACGGCTTTTAGAAAAATACACTCCTCGTCACTGATGAATTTACAATTGGTGACATCACTAAATTCGAGACGCACATTACCAGAACCTGCATCGAGAATGTACGCGTCGCTTTTATCACCAACAACAATATATTGACCCTTAGAAGAAAATGATCCCGTAAACGATAACAAACGGTCATTTTGGAGCTCGAATGCACGCCACAGCGGTTCGGTTTTACCCAATTGCCTCATTTCAATGAAGCTTGAGCCGAATTCAAACGAGGCAAACAGCTGGAGGTCCCTGTAGCAAGCAATCAACCTTCCGTCAGGCAGTTTAAATGTTGCCACAGTATCTCCACCAACAGTATCCAAAATGATCCCTTCTTGCCTTTTAAATGTTCCGCGAGGCAGTTCAAGTAATGTCGCAGAATCTCTACAAACAGTATTCAAAATGGGCCCTTCTCGCGTTTCATATGTTAAGGATGCCACCTGATCATCTGAAACAGGAAAGACAGCACATGCGCCAAACCTCCACCGTCGTTTGCGGACTGACAAATCAAAGTTCCACAGTTCAAGAGTGCTCCGAGTTGCAATCAAAATACCTTCATTTAAAGGTACCAAAGAGTGACAGGCAAACTTCTTCTGTACCTTAAGTTCCCCATTTGAAACGTCCCAAGCGATAATTCGAATTGAGAAAGCGACGAAAATTATCGCATACAACCTCTCTCCGGCTAACGAGAATCGGAGACATGTCACATATTCGATAACTAGAAATTCTGTGGTCTTCGTTAACAGTGCATTCCCATAAACTAGTTCAATGTAACCTCCCCATGGGCGGTTCCTTAAAACAGATTGACTGTTAAGCACTACATCAGAATAAAAGCGCGGACCACATACATTCAGAGGATCTCCCAACAAAAAGCCACCAATTCTATGGGATTCTAACTCAAAGTAAAAGCAATTCATCCAATCATGAATACAGTGAATCGAATAGAGATGCTCGGGCCCCTCAGTCATTTCTACTAACCGAAACATTTCGACGGAACCCATCCAATATGAGCAATAAATTTCTCGACTGTCTGGTGAGAACCTAATCATTCCAAAACGCACTGATGAAGTTACCTCTGCTAGAGTTGAAAAACCATTTTCCCGGTCAACTAAACAAACAGAGCCCGTTGAATGAGAAATTACCACGAGCTTTCCATCTTCAGACATCGCAAAAGATAAAATTTCTTCATCTCTGTCAAGACGATCAATCTCCCTGCCATTGTTCAGATTCCACATCATAAGACATTTTGTATCATCGGGACAATCAGTTAACATCTCGTCACCGCAAATAGAACAGATAGAAAAAATGCACTCACTGTTAGGAAAAAGCGGCTTCAAGATTCCATCAAAGGAGTAAGCAGTGTTTAGCACTCCTGGCAAGATAACATCCTTGATAGGATGAAATACCACGGAACGATAAAAACCAAACTCCAATTCGTGCGAAGTTGCTGTGATTCTAAATGGTCCATCAAAGCCTCTTCCAAACTGTTTTCGTTTGACATAACGTTTCCATTTGAGGTTACCTGAAGCAAGTGACCAAAACTGAATACTTCCATCGCAGCATTCACACACCATGTATTCTAAGCTAGGGGACACATCCAAACAAGCCACTTGTGATCCACAAACAAACCGAGCTTGAATAGCTGTTGGGGAATCATTTTTGTTTAAGAACTCCATGTGAGGTTTATCGGAATACTTGGTCTCCAGAAGCTGGCGGGAGTCGGAAGATAATTTACTATTTCCCTCATTCAACAGACTTTGAAAAACAGTAAAGGGATATTTCTGTAGGGTTACGCCGTGCTTCTTTAAAAGTATCAATATCGACGAAAGGGTCTCATGAAACTCGGTAGATATCGTCTTCAAACTACCCTGCTTCATAACACCAACGATATCTTCAGTGGCTGCTGGAGTGTTTACACAAAGCTTTGCGTACAAAAGCTCTGGGTCTGCAACATATTTTCCAACCCCTTGTTCAAGGCTGCAGGATTTCATGTCCTGGACTAACTGTAACATGTGCTGAACACCATGTTCCAAGGCATACCTTGAAGTGTCAGTGAAGGATTGTAAGTTGCCAATACAACTGCTCTTTAATTCGTCAAACTCGTTAGAACAAAGAGTAGAAAGGATCTTATGGCCTTCCATTTCCTCCACGCTAAAACAGTGCTGCCTGTGGCGTGACTTGTCTGTCAACCAGTCCTTGACTGATTTATGAAAGAAATGAATGCGATCTTCGTGAACAGGAAGAAGTGATGACACAATGGCAATGGCTTTGCTCGCCTTTCGCATAACAATCGAGGACGACAAGTTCGTGCACAACAATTTAGGAACAAAACCCAATGGCAGTGGTTCCATGGCAGCGGCAATTGCACCCAGGAAACAAAGAAATTGTTCTTCAGATATGTTTAGTTCCCTACACATGTCTTGTTCGAGCCGTTGAAAATACGATTGATAAACACACGCGATGCCCGCCGGAAGGCTCTTATCCAGTTGTTTCAAGGTCAGAAGAGTTGAACACTTGTCCCTTATAAAATCTACCAAAAACTTGGCACACAGAAAGACTCCCTCTGACTTTTGCACAAGATCGTCTAAGACCAGCTCGCGCATTTCAACTTCTAATAAATCGCTTAGATTCCGTTGAAAGTAAAAACGAATGACCTTCAAGTTCTCTTCGTCTTTTGGCTCCAGTATTAGTGGTTGCAAATCTTTGAGGCTGTCCCAAATGTTAACTTCGGGTCGCGTCGTCACCAAAAATCGAAGCCAAAGCGGTAAATTCTTAAACAACTTGGCAATCACGTCAAGAAGGTCATTTCGTCCTTGGTATTCACTTTCATCTAAAGCATCTATTACCACAAGGGATGTACAACCCGGATCTGCTACCCCATTCAGAGGTTCTAAAAAAAGCAAATCAAACAGATCTTTTACTTCCATGTCATTGATCTCTACACCCAGATTTCCGGACAGCTGTTCCACAAGGGCTCTCTTGTAATCTGGAAGACAGCATGACAGGTGGGAAGCTAAAGACTGCATCATCAACTTGGGATTCCTGTGGCGTGCTCTGTCATGGTGACAAAAATGGCTTCCCGCCAATCTGCCAGCTTCTTGCATTCTTCTACACATCTCAGCAGCGATGACAGATTTTCCCATACCTGCATTTCCGGTAAGCACCATGACACGATTTGGAGAGCTTGCATCATCCAACCAGGTGTTGATTTTAGCAATGAAAGACTCACGGGTTCCTTTCAAGTATCTCTTTGAATAATCTCTCACATCACTTTGCTTATCAACCCTTGCAAGTTTCTTTAGGATTTTATCCTCCTGATCGGTGTTGTGTTGCGTCTTATGGATTTCAGTCACAATTTGATGTATGTCTTGCATCCTAGAATTGCTTTCCCTGACAGCTTGTTGTGTTGTGTCAACAGTCTCTTGGGTTGTTGACTGCTGGATTCGTAAGTCTTTAAGGATAGATATGTTTTTCTCGACACTCTCTTGGACTGTGTTCTGAACCTGACTAAGTTGAGTCTTCAGATCTCTTTCACTCTCTGCCCAGTCCCTTAAGGCATCAACATAATCCTCCTCTCCACATCGCTCTGCCTTCAATCGATCAACCTCTGCCTGACTTAACCCAAGAGACACTAGAACGGCACTGATTTCCTGCCACAGAGCATTGAACATCAGTTCATCAACACCAGTCGTTGTAATGTGCCCATACAACTGATTACGAAAAAACTTAATTCGAGCAAGGTTTGCCTCATGAGAAGTGTCACTTGGGGGCGGCTTGCAATGCCATCCAGTGTGGGGAGGGGTAAGTCCACAAATGTTGGTCAGAAGGAGGAACAGCAGAGTGATATCAAACGTGTTGGAGTCGGGGGCGGCTCCACCAGCAGGAAAGAGCTTGTCCCACTGGTGACCATTGAGAATTCTTCTGCGTAAAAGGTTGTTAAGAATAGAATAACAGGAATTAAGATCAGCTGCTAAGTTTGCAGGAGGGTGATGAGTGTCAAAAACACGTCTCAGTACAGTTGTTCCACCATCAATAATAAGTCGACTCAGCTTGGCCCCATTTGTCTTCTCCTTAGAGCTGGCCAGGGGACCAGGTGTGGCCATTGTAATCAAACTACTGATTTTTCACATCATATCTGCACAGAAAAGGAAAGAAAAGATGTTAATTGATTGACTTTTTGGATTCCATTGAGTCTTCCTAACAACCTGATTAAATGACTGATTAAGTAACTGATTAAGAATTGCCACCATTGATTACCTTTACAAAATGTAACTTCAAAGCACATGATTCACTGAAGCAAGGAAAACTAAGAAATCCAGGATCAAACGAATGCCTGCACGGGCAGTTCAATAAGAATTACCTCTGATTACAACCAGAAGAAATGAACGATTCATGATATTATACATTTGTCACAAGTATAAGAATTGTTAAAATTGAGCAGGAAAAAGGATGCTGGTTTTTGCTACCTCTACAACTGCTTTCAAACAATCTTTAATAATAATGTGCATGCACTCAGCAGACCCTTCCGTGTACAGGTGGCAAGACTGTGTCAAAAATGCCATCCTTAAAAAAACATGAGCCATTCAGCAAAGTTAAAATGATCTAGATTACAAAATTGTCAAAGAACGTTCTGAACATAATGAGAGTATGACCACTGAGAGATGTTTGTGGGATTGTTATCCATTCAGTTTACACTGTAATAAAGACGATAATGCAAAGTGTAATTAAAAAATTAATCCTAAAATGAGTTTACATTTCAATCCACTTTTTTTTTTAATACCAACAAAACAAAGAGGATGAGGTGGTTTTTACTTCCATTTTACTTCTAAACCAAGTCAGCAAAACTCTTATAACATGTGAACCAACATCTTTTACAATCACGCACAAGTGCCCACAATACTGCTGACCATGCACCACTGGATACCACAGAGACATATGACTATAAAACTAAACAAGAATAAAAACTAACCATGTAACAAGAAAATTTTGTGTGAGTTTTATTTTGCAGATTTTTTGTGGTTTGCAGGAACAAATTCTTGCGGTTCGAGAAGACTGAAATTTCTGCTGGGAACTAATTTTTGTGATTCTGACTGTTCAAACAGCAGAGAAGCAGCACATTTTATTTTCAACTTTTATTGTATGTTATATTTTTGAAGTCGATGTTCACTTTACTTACACGCCATTTTAGAGACATATCACTGTTAAACCTTACCACACAAATAACGTTTGTGGTGTTTTATTTCACAGGTTTTTTATTCCGTGGGAACTTTGTTTTGCGGATTGGAACCAATCTGCAAAAATTAGAACTCCGAAAATCTTGATATGCTACACGATAAGCGTTCATTCTGAATTAATCAATGCCGTTATGCCATTCAGTGTCTTGTTGGCAATCACTGAACATCTCATTGAATGTAACAAAGAATATTCCTGGTTTTTCTTAAAACACACATTAAACACTAGGCTGTCTGTAATTTGACACCTCGTTTTGCAGTAATTTGGAATGGGAAGAAAACTCTGCACTCGAGGTTAACACAGAAAGGTTAGCTGAACCAAGTTGCTTACCTGAAGGGTGACATTATAAACAAATAAGAATCTGGGCCTTGTTACTCGGAATACCTGAAAGGTATCCGAGTTAAAATCTGTGCAGAATTTAGTTTTCTGTGCAGCAAATGGACAATAGAATTACGAGGCGGTGATTTCATTGGTTAAAAAGCAATGTGCTACACCCCTTTAAGCAATACATTTGACCTCCCTCTGTGACGAAACCACTGCATCACTAACAAATAAATAGACCAATTCGGCAAGATTTGCGATAGCGAGAGACTTGAAACAGCCTCTCGTCCTACAGAATTCGATGAAAATCCGAATGTATAACCTGCAGTGGAGCAACCAAATGATGGGTTCTATTTTGGGGCTTCAGTGTGACCCATTTTATTTCGTTTGCTGATTCAAAGCCCAAGTTCCACAAGAGGGCAAACGACGCAATGGGATGCAGCTAAAATATGAAAATGCTGGATTCAGCCTTATGGAATGTTATAAATGGCATATTTACTCTAATCTTGCTTGTTGACCTCATGACGAAATCGCCAGATGAGTACAGAACTTCCAGCAGCGGTATGTTTATATGAATGGTCGAATTTCTTAGTTTCTTTCTGTCTCAGGTGTTCTTTGTACGAACATCATCCGCCGCCGATGTCTATTTCTGGTTTAAATCAATTGATAGTTTCACGATTTTCATGTTAGCTACCTAGACTTAATTACAAGAATAGTTTTTCACGAACATTTAATGTACAAAGAATCATTGTATTGATATATATATATATATATATATATACGAATTATCTTGTAAAAATTTTAATGTTACACTCACTATGGCTGAAGATGATGTTTGAAACATCGAAACATGTTCCGAAAATTCAAAAGTGTGGTTGTATTTTTTAAAATATTAGTAACACTTGTGCTATCCAGACCATTTATAAATTTAGCTCCAAAGAAATTATGAGTCGTGCAAATTTTGGTGACCGTAGATCACTCATTAATTTTTGTAAAATTATTCCGAAACACGATTGCTAACGGTAAATTCGGAGAGTGGGCGTCTGTACACAGCCTACTTTCGTTCTTCCCTGGAGCGCATAACATTATATTTAAAGTTCAAGTAATTTTTTATTAGTGTGGAAGAAAAGTGAAGCAAATTAGCCGAAATCGTCTTTACTAAGGTTAAAAAGCTCATTAAGATGCTTTGGGACACTTTGCAGCAAAAACGCAAACAAAAACAATTAAATAAAAAAATACGGGTCAGGTCCATGGCCCCGGTCTAAAAGGGGTTTCCTTTCCCCCTGATGAATTTGTTTGCAATTGTAAACATTAAGCGATGTTCACATTATCCGCGTTATTGTAAATGAGCAAATGGCTACAGAAACATTTACTTCTTTTGTTCCGTACTTGGTAAATTAAAAAAACTACCTCTTCCAAAATGTATCACCCTACTTCTGCGCCATATGGTATTCCGAGTAAACGCTTAAGGAAGCGTCTTGTTGTTTCAAAGTTTACCAAGACAAAGCTGAAATAGAAATTAGGAAGAAAGCTGCTGACTCGCCATTATTACTTGAACACTCATATTACATAATAAGTAAATATTTCATAACTACTTCAAAAGAATATTTAAACACAAATTACAAGAGCCATTTATACAAGTAAAATAAATAAATAGCTCCAGAATTTACTGACCATACTCATCGCGCAATTTCAATAATATTAGTTATGACAATAAATAAAATTAATAAATATTATTCTGGAAGGTACATGTATAAACTAATATTAGTTTCTAAGAACATATCTATACTGCGTTCCACAGCAACCACACACACAGATGGCTATATTGGCCTATCTTCACAAACACTTCTATAACATTCAAATGACTTCAACACACCCCACTATACAGTGTAAATCACTTCCCCATGTGAGGGTGAGACTTACAGATTTTACTCAGGCTAACACCAGATGAGTCATACACACCAATTGGGGGCACTTTAGGATAGTGTGAATTGGTTAACAACATCTTGGTGCACCCCTTAACCTTTTGTCGCACCTGAGAGTAAGACTTACTAATTTTTTCTCTAGGCACAAGCGGGCTGAATTTTGCGAATCCTGCAACAAGATTGGCTTTGGGCGCGGGCAGAATTTTTTTATCTTGTTCGCCAAACCGGGTGAAATCCTAGCCCTGGTTGTGCAAGACAATGTGTAATAACCTTAAATTTCCATTTTTTGACACAGAACCATTTACATACAGAAGTAAGTGTTTCAAAACAGATTTTTGTTACACAAGAGGCATGGAAATAGAATTCAAACAGAAATATTTTTCTTTGAAACCTTCAGTCACTTACTACATTCGCTATCAAGCGTGGTGCGAGTCAACAATTAAAAAAGTGATTTAAGAGAGGAAGAGAGAGAGAGTCAGAGAAGAAAAGAAAAGTTATTTACCAGCTAAGGGTCAGTCTGTAAAGTGAAAAAGTGTGACCTTGGTCTTGAAAAAGCCGCCTAGACGCACCTCCCAACTCAATTAATATATATGTAGTATAAATTTTACACAGGCTAACACCAGATGATTTTACCTGCCAGTTGGGTGCGCTTTAGGTTTTAACGTGTTAAGACACTCAAGTCATCAAATTTAAAAGACGCATACAAAACACAGAACCCACATCCATGACCACTGACCGCTTCATGGACCCATACCCTAGCCTACATGTATGGACCACCCCTCATTTTCAGGTACCGGTAAAGTATTGTTTTTAAAACCAATACTTTTTGCGAGTAGACAAATAACTTTTTTGTTAATGTTCACTGTAAAGGCCGATACACATAAGGGGTTTTACTCCCAGAGCAAAGCTTCTCCATGTATACAAACCATTTCAAGGAAAATCTTCATCCTCGGGAGCAGAATTTCCACCCTACAAAATGCTCCATGATTTTAAAAAGGTTACAGTAACTGCTCTATTAAGCCCCTCCTCTCTTCCAGGCGACTCACTCATTACTGGATCTGGCTTTAGAACATGATCTAAACTTAGCATTGTCCTCTCAAAAATCCCAAATATCGAAGCAGAAGTTGCTCTTGTCCTGGGTAAGGCCCCAGGATAATAAGGCGAACGTCAAGGATGAGAAAGTAGAAACGCTTGGGGCGCAGAAATGCCAGAGAGGAGTCTGAGAGTAACCAGGATAATGCTGCTTTTGAGTTTATTGAAACAGTTGGTTCCCTGTTACCTCTACTTGGAGATGGAAGAAATCAGCCAAGAAATCATACCCTTTTAAGTCCTACAGCAACAGGAATAGCTCCTTTCAGTTGGGGTGCTTTGATCGCCACCTGCGGCTGCACTACTGTGAAAGTTTTGCTGATAAAGTCTATGTATGCCTCTAAAGCAACTCAGACAGTCTAGTGCAGTTAATGGGTTCCTGGTATAGTGACTACAAATTTACATTTGTACTATGATGACTCTTACAGATGAAACATGGTCTCACGATTCAGACACAGACCTTACACTTATACACACTTTATTTATGGAGGGTAACACCTTGAATAGCTAAAAGCTAATAAACTTGTGGCCCTCAAAAATTAGAAAAAGTACAGTATTCAAATATCTAAAAAACTATGCTATCAATTCTATAAATTCTAATAAACATTAAATTAAATTAATAT
>NC_090890.1:28578373-28620873 GCF_036669925.1 Montipora capricornis | reverse complement strand
CGCACAGGTGAAGGTTAGTGTATTTAACGTGAAGTAAATGCAAATAGGTTATAAGGGGCGTAGGGGAAGACTTCAATCGCAGAGACCATTTCTTTTGAAATGCGTTCAAATCAATACTATCTCTTGCAATTTGTTTTTCAATTTCCATTGAGTTTCGGATTATTCAGGTTATGTTAAACCGCAGATCCTGCGGCACTACTACTACTAGGGAATTATTTATACAAAGAAAGGCAGATGACATGTGTTGGCGTCATTCATATGCCAACGTAATGCCTCTTTCTGGTTCAGTACAAGCAAATGAAAAAGTCCTCAATCTGCATAATCTGTACAATCTGCAATCTGCTTTTTCTGAGGGGTGTCTAGAAAACGCAGGCCTAGAAAATGCAGACCCGCAGACCTAGGAAATAACGCTTCCTTCGCAATTACTATTACATACTAAATTCTCACCAATTCAGTTCAGTGACGAATATAATATACATGTAATGACTTTTGGCCTCTGTGATTTATGTGGAAGAGCCTCAAAACCTGTGTTGGAAGTAAGTCGCAAGGTCGCTAGAAATGGTTTACTTTTAGTTTGATAATTTAACATCTTTTATCAAATCATGGCGCGCGCAGAATTCTAACGTTGACAAAACGCGAGGGCACCGTTGCTTTTATTATACTGGGTATAGGGTGATAATATCATGATCATCATAGGGAACTCGTGGGAATAATGTAGTTAGACAAAAGTTCCATTTACTCAGTGTCACTGTGAAACACGAAAATTTCTTTTACTCATCAGTGGCACTAAATAACGGTATCCTACCTGTCAATATACAATAACATCAATAATATCAACTTCTCCCTTTTACTGCCAGATTTTTCACACTGGTTGGTTTTCTGTATTTTCTGCATTTATGCTAGAATTCATGGAGTCCACTGATTGCAATTTGGTGGTGGCGAGTTTACTGGGGCGAGGTGACCGTATTAAGCTTTCATATTCTCGTTTCAAAATTTAAGTTGTTTTCATGTCGCAAATTTTGTTGCTGATGGCAAAATATTCTATTCGCGATCGGCACTTCCTGAAAACTTCCTTCTGCTCTTCCTAAAAACTGTGTATCAATATTTATTTACTTTTGCATCAAGATTTGTTTTGCATAAAACAGGCTAACAAATCTGTACCTTGCTTAGGTCGCATTTTTGAGCGTTAAAATAGAAGTTTCTGAAAGCAAGTAGTAAAATTTGGAAGTCACCCATCCAAATACTAACCTCGCCAGTGAAGTGAAGTGAAGCTAGTGAAGGTTTGTCTTAGAACGCTCAGAGTGCACGCTTAAACTTGTGGTGTAACAGAAGTTGTAAGGGAACTTGAAAATGATCAACATGTCAGCCTCGAAGCCAATGTTTCTCGATTCCCTTTCTTTTCTTCAATCTTTCTAGGTTTAGTATTTTACTAGTAACCACAAGTCTTCTCAGGGGGCTATTTACCTAAGACATCTACCATGGAACTATAATGATATACGGTACCAAGTAAGTGCATGTGAAGTAAATGCGAATAGGTTAAAAGAGGCGAAGGGGAAGAGTTCAGTCTCAGATACCATTTCTATTGAAATGCGTTCAAATCAGTTTGTTTTCAATTTCCATTGAATTCCGGATTATTCAGGTCACGTTAAACCCCACATCTTGGATGTGTGTTGCAAAATGCACTGTTTCTAGGGAATTATTTATACAAACAAAGCCGGGGAGATGACATATGTTGGCGTCATTCATTTGTCACCGTAACGCCTCTTTCTGGTTCAGTACAAGTGATTGTACTCTCTCTGCATAATCTGCACAATCTGCAATCTGCGTTTTCTGAGCTTTCTTATTTCAATATTTTGATGAGCACTTGGTGACCTCGCCCTTACCTTGTTTGCGAGGATACTGAGTTTTATGGAGCTATTTATTCTCAAAAATGGTAGAAGCACTCGGGGGCTGAAGAGGAATAATCGGGTGTTCGTTATTCCTGCTAGAAAAGTTTCGTTGTTCCATTACTCCACTAAAAAAAAATCACTTTTCTGTTAAAAAAAAATCTACTTATTCCGGTCGACAAATCGATTATTTCAAAGGAAGTCGTTATTCCGTTATTCCGCCCAACAAAATTTCCGTGATTCTTATTCCATTATTCTCCTTCACCCCAAGAAAGCACGAAAATAGTTCAGAAAACGTGTACTGATAATGTAGCATTTATTTTGTTTCCTTGGCAATTTTATACTTTTTACCTTTTTGCAAAGGCGCAACACAATACAGAATAAATGTTATACCGAGTAATTGCATTGTGACTAAACTTGATAGACAACAAATGCAAGGAAACGATGTTATGTGCTTGTAATATTTCGATATAAATCTATTTAATCTATTTACTAAAGCTATCAGCAGACAATGGATTTTGCAACACAATACACTGCATGGATTGTTACAATCTCGACCCCAGAGCTCTTCTCTTAATAGGTCAGTTTCGTATTCTAACGGTTGGACTGGATCTAGCATGAAATGGAGGCTAATGCGGGCAAATTAATTTGCATTTGAAAAGATTTCCCCGCATTAGCCTACATTCCATGCTAGATCCAGTCCAGCCGTGAGAATTCGAAAATGGTCTATTGACTGAGGGAGAGAAGAGCTCTGGGGAACCCTGAAACGAAGTGTCTTCTTATTGGTTTTCGTGAAGAACAATCAAAAGCGTCTCTAATTGGTGCATTCATGTTATCACGAGGAGTGAGCAGGGGCCGTAAGGTTCAAATAGCCAATTTTTGACTAGAAGAACCCTACAGCGCATGTTCTCCTACATAGTTACCCATAGCCTTGGGTCGACCCGAGGCTCTGGTGAGGAGAATGGGATTGTTAAGGAAGATGGAATAATCCAGCAACAGGTGGGGTGCACTAAATCAATTATTTGCTAGTAGTGTAACCTGTTTGTTTTCATGGTTTCGTTCGATGCTGGGAGACTTAATCCACGTTTTTATTCACAGATCTAGAGATCTAGGTGATTATTTCAAAAAAGGGAAAAAAAGAAACATCTCAACGCGAAAATCATCCTCACTTACAGTGGCAAAACAACTACTGGCAGCCATTTTGTACGTCGAGGTGATTATCGGCTGATAAGCCGAGATAGCGAGCCAATGAGAGCGCGCGATTTTGTATAATCACCTGTGTATTTATACTAATTCCCGTTAGTACGGAGCCCTGTTAGTGCCACCTGGGTGTGCGTATACTTTTTTATTTTTTTCTGGCGAGACTTTTTTACTTTGGGCGTGACTCTTGTTTTTATTTGTGTGAGTGGCGCGGCTTTTTTTATTTGGCGCGATTTTTTTTTAATTGGCGCGACTTTTCTTAATTTAGCGCGACTTTTTTTTATTTGGCGCGACTTTTCTTAATTAATTTGGCGTAACTTTTTTTTTTTTGGCGCGACTTTTTTTGTTTGGCGCGACTTTTTTATCTGGCGTGTCTTTTATGCCGGCGCCTGGGTACGGGCCTTATTTATTCCTTATTATAGTGTAATAAATATTGTAATTAATAATCCTATAAAACCTTGTATACCCCTACATACCCTTGTATGCCTCTATATACCCTCAAGAGAGGATGATGTGAGAGGACGGATCCCCATGCCCTATCATAGTTTTTTAATATTTATTTTTAGTTTAAGTTCTCGTTTCCAACGCCGCGCTTAACTAAAGTTTCTTTACGTTATTACAACTGACAAATCACGTGCCTGTGTATGGGGGGGGGGGGGGGATCTGCTCGCTTACGTCATCCTCTTCATACCATTGACTACCCATATAAACCCCTATATACCCTTGTAAACACTTGTATACCCTTGTATACTCCTATACTGCCTATATACCTTTGTGGACTCTATATACTCCTGCATAAACCCTTGTATACTTCTGTGTGCCCTTGTATACCTTTAAGTACATTTCTGGACATGAGTACCTATATATCCCTTACAAAAAGTTTAAAAGCCGTTGTAATTGTGTCCGTATATTTCAAATCGGAGTTTGTAGTAAAAGATGCTCTCTTCTGGACCGATGTTTTTGATAGTGTCGCTGAGGTAGTTAGGTAATCCAGTGTGCCATACTGGGCATCCATATTCTATTATCGGACCGTCTCATAAAGCAGCAAAAAACTGACATAATTGCTTCGGTTTTGAAGCGTGACTTTCGGAGAATTAGTAAGATACACAAGCTTTTGGATGCCTTCGTAGTTTTTTATCAATAACGCTCGAAACGTTAACTTTCAATTTTCTCTATGGTGGTCAATATGAGATATCAACTCAATTGACAAACCCATTTCTGTACTACAGGATGAAACTAGGTGGTGGAAAATAGTGGAACCACTTCCTGGGGCGTAACGAAGTCGAGCTGCTAAATATATTGTAGATGAGAACGAGATCTTAAGTGGAATGGCAGTTGCCAACTACATAAATCACCCTTTTTCGGGGTATACTGAGGTATAAAGAGTACACAGAGGAATACAAGGGTATATAGGGTCCACAAAGGTATATAGGCAGTATAGGAGTATACAAGTGTTTACAAGGGTATATAGGGGTTTACAAGAGTAGTCAAGGGTATGAAGAGGATGAGGTAAGCGAGCACATCCCCCCCGCCCTCCCCCATACACAGGCACCTGATTTACCAGTTGTAATAACGGAAAGAAACTTTAGTTAAGCGCGGCATTGGGAACGAGAACTTAAACTAAAAATAGATTTTTAAAAAACTATGATGGAGCAGGGGGATCCGTTCTCTCACCTCATCCTCTCTTGAGGGTATATAGAGGTATACAAGGGTATATAGGGGTATACAAGGGTTTATAGGATAATTGCTTACAATATTTATTACACTATAATAAGGGATACATAAGGTCCGTACCCAGGCGCCGGAATAAAAGACACGCCAGATAAAAAAGTAGCGCCAAACAAAAAAAGTCGCGCCAAACAGAAAAAGTCGCGCCAAATTAAGAAAAGTCGCGCCAAGTAAAAAACGTCGCGCCAAATAAAAAAAGTCGCGCCAGCTAGAAAAAAGTCGCGTCACTGACACAAATAAAAACAAGAGTCACGCCCAAAGTAAAAAAGTCTCGACAGAAAAAAATAAAAAGCATACGCACACCCGGGTGGCACTAACAGGGCTCCGTACTACGTTAGTGTAATAATTTCGCGATTACTTCAAGTCGTTCGACATAGAAAGTGTGCAGAATCATTCCAGGATTAAAACTGTTACGAACGGTGTGGATGTTTGGAGAGAAAGTTTGAAGAACAATCGTCAGGTGTTCACGTCCTCCACATAACCTCATATTAGCCAGTATCAAAAATACCATTAATACTCTTTGTTTGTCCCTCCTAAATTTTGCATAAGCATTGTTTTTATTTTCTCTTGGGACTTACAATGGTCCCAAAGATAAACTGGAAACAATGCTTGGGCAAAATTTTGAAGGGACAAACAAAGAGTATTAATGGTATTTTTGATACTAGCGAATTTGGTCATTTCACGTTGCTGTCAGGAAGAGAACGGCAAAGAAATGCATCAAAATATGAAAGGCACGTGCGGGGCTTGCAGAACCATTGCTCTTGCTCATTGAAGGTGATGTTACACGCACCGATTTTTAACGAAACATCTTGTTGCGGCAACATGTTGCAGGTTTTTGAATCCCTTTCAAAATTTTGTTGGAGTTGGTGCTGTAACACCCCCGCCGTTGACTTTTAACGCAACATCATCCAAGGAAGCACCACGGAGAACCGAAATAAGTCACGTCAACAGTGTCCGCCATATTTGTCCCACGGGATTTGTCGAGCAGGAGCCTAGGCTCAAATGTTGCGCGCAATGTTGCGTTAACAAATTAATCGTCTCGTGTACCATCTTTTTTCTGCAACGAAGTTGCGTTGAAAGTGTTTTCGTGTAATGCATGAGTCAACGAAAACCTCGATCAAATTTTAGACGCCTCTGCTGTTAAAGTGAATGTGACATTTTATATTTGAAGATTGTGACCTCTACTCTTTTTGTGTGGAAATTAAAGGAGAAAGTGGGAAGATGATTGCCTATGATAACCCTAACTGCGCCACTATGTGGTTTCACATGGAGTGCATTGGAATGGAGAAGGCCCCAGAGGGGAAATAGATTTCCCGTGTATACTGTTTTATGGTTGCGTGAAAATGATGCTTTGCTTTGGCTTGTTCAAAAACACACTAGCAACTTTCAAACACAGTTTACTCACCATCACTGCCTTTTCCTTTTTAGGTTAACGATCAAGTGCAATCCAAAACAGCCCCCAGGGGTGGTAGTATTAGATAAAACTTGGACTAAATAAAGCGAGGTCTGAGCAAGTTTTTTCCAAATTGCCACCTTGTCCCGGGATGGGGGTGGGGGAGAGGGTCGGGATGGGGTTTTCGTTTACTCATGCGTGACATGGATTAAAAATCTGCGTTAAAACTCGGCCCGTGTAACATCAGCTCAGACCTATTGTTTTGCAGCTTCCTTGAGCCGCCGTCCTTGTCCTTGCGTAAGCTCCCTTGTGTTTCAATGGCCCTGAAAATCCTCTGAGGAGTCAATTAAGAATGTACGTATGCTGAAACTTTGAGTTTGCGGAGGGCGCGCATACACTTCCTAACAGCAATTATTGAAAATAAACTTTTCATATACAATACAAAACAATACAATACATGCTTAATTGATCACTCCCCATGGGGGCTTTTCAGGGCCAATGAAACACAATCATAGCCAGGGACTACCAGGATCAAATTCAACGAGTGGTCAGAACGGGTCTTGAACCCGGGATCTGCGGATCTCAAGGCAAGTGAGCCACACTGCCTCCTATCATATGACTTTTCCTCGAGTGGTACAAATTAACAGCCTCCGACAAAATTTTATTCTAACCGTGACAATCAATGGCTGCCTGAGCAAGATTAACTTGACTAAATGTCACAATTAGAAAAACAATCCCAATATTAAAGTGGTACTATGATCAAAAAATCATTTCCTTTTTTTCTTCAGATTTTGAAAGCGTGTTTGCTTAACACCTAACTGGCAAAATTTTGAGCTTTGAGTTTTACCCAAAGGCTGTTTATTTTAAGTGTAAGTTTTGGATTTCACGGTCCGCCATTACTCGCGTTCAAAATTGGCCGAATGGACCTCAGAGGGTTGGATCTAGAGAAAATGACGTCATTTACTCACTAGCTTAAAATTTCAGCGTGTAAACGCAATTTATTACATATGCAAAACACGGGTTTAAAAGTCTGAAAGCCCGAAACTCCCGTGATGCATATTAATTCGGCCGCGTACACACGCATTGCATTCTTAAACTAGTGAGTCTTTGACGTCATTTTCTCCTCGACCCAGCTCTCTCAAGATTTTAAAGTTAGTAATGGCGGACCAATAAATAAGAAAATTCCAGTTAAAATAAACAGGTGTCTTTTTAAAATCAGAACTTAAAACTTGGGTCAGTTAGTGTTAAGTTAACATACTTTTGAAATCCAAAGAAAACAAAGAATTGTTTTTTTGGTCGTAGTACCACTTTAAAACTTAGAACAGCTATATTTTGCTACGGAACGGGTGGTCAAGTTTTAATTTACCACCACTGATTTGCAGAAAAATGACCAAAGTAAATTCTCAATTGTACACTTTTCAAAAGCCTAAGTGAGGTATTCCCTATCAGAAATGACCAAAATTGACAATATCTTGCTCATATTCACTTTTCTAACCATTTGACAGTCGTGCTTTGCTATTATAACCTACTATAACTAACTTACTTACCCTTGGTAACACTTTTATGGGTTTACTGCACGTGTAATGGCACTAGAATTTATACAATAGATGTCTCTACAACTGAATCCCCTAATTGCAGCCTTAAAAAAGGCCGAATCGAGTAAAGAAGCGCAACTTCAAATACAGCCGGTTACGTTTACTACTAAAACATATTTTTTAAAAAAGCAAACTATCCAGTGGTAAACGTATTCTATATATGTAATAAAATAGAAAGCAAAGTTCTTCTTGTATCCAAATCTTAATAAGATGTACCGATTAAAAAGAATAAAACTTCTATCCACAGTAATAATCGTATCTTTTTTTGTCGCCAATTGACAGCCACGTAAACCGTAAAAACACTGTATGCAAGCAACGTAGTGTATGCTGTTGCACCAGTCGCCTCAATAGGTCATGGCAACCAAGTTAATGAAATGGATGCCCATCTACTGCAAATCACGAATAACTATACAGTTCTGCCAGTCTGACACAGAGTTAAGAATACATGCAAGTTTTAAAAAGTGCAATAGTATTTGTCCACAAAATGCAGGAACCCTTGAGGTAAATTGGTCAGCCCTCTTGAAGCTTGAACCTGTGGACAAACATACAAATCAATCAACTCTAAAGTGGTCAAGTTTTTAGTAGATTCTCCAGTGGAACAGAAAACTTAAGCTTACGAGGTGAAAAATTTTCCCTTAATGCATTTTTTAGCAAACGCAATCCAGAAATTTAGCATCGCATTTGCGGCAAGCGGCATTTTGCTACATATATGGAGACAAGTTGGCATAACGGAATTTTAATGCTTTTCTTTGAGCTAGGGAGGAAAACGAGAAGTGAACATTTCTTATATCCGGATAGCAGTCTCTCCAAAGACTGTTAATCTAGTCGTCTCTAATGGAGAAAAGATACTTAATAATATTTATTAGTATAAAGACACAGGTGATTATACAAAATCGCGCGCTCTCATTGGCTCGCTATCTCGGATTATCAGCCGATAATCACCTGGACGTACAAAATGGCTGCCAGTTGTCATTTTTGCCACTGTAAGTGAAGATGATTTCGCGTTAAAAGGTTTTTTTTTTCTCTGTTTTGAAATAATTACCCGTGTATTTATACTAAAAAAATTATTCGCCTTAGGCTCAGTGATTATCGGTGAATATTCCCCTCGACCCTGAATATTCACCGATAATCACTTCGCCTTCGGCGAATAATTGTTAATTATTCCACTATTACGCCATTTCACCATATTTGGTCAAGAGAACGCGCAAAATATGAGACGGTAATACACTGTAGCGTCCCGGTTTGACCGGTTTAGAACAGAGCAAATACGGACGGAACGGGAGTTTTTCAATGAAAGAAATTGTTTTCAACAAGATGCAAAGCCTGAGAATTTAGCTTGTCATCGCTTGTCACTCGTCATTTTGTTTATCCCATCAAATAAAGATCTTTGGCTGGCTTTTTGTGCTGTTTACATTGTTCGCACGCGCCCTGAAGAACAGATGATGCATTTTTTTTAAAAACACCTTACCAAATAAAATTGAAGCAAAATAACACCTTTTTGTAGTGGAATAATAAATCTCTTATTCGATGGTTTAACATATAATACTCCTGGACATTTTGCTCATTGCTCGTAATACTACACAACTCGCAAAATATCCGCGCGTATTGTTTGTTACAGTGCGACGCGCCTTACCGTGGCCACCCAACAAACTTTCACATTTGACATCTACGTGTAAGTGTGTCAACTCAAACAACCCATTCAACGGTGTTCAACTTACAACCGTGCGAACTTTGCAAGGAGGGGTGACTCTCAATCAAATTCGCTCACCCTGATTGGTGTATACGTTTTAAAAAGCTTTGTTAGGTGGCCACGGTAAGGCGCGTCGCACTGTAAACCATCGAATAAGATGTATATATGTAGTAGTGCCAAGACAAGTTAACAAGGAAAACATCTCCCTTCCGGTTGCCGCCCGTGGCTCAAAGACGTCTCCTGCTTAAGTTACATACATTGTATTAAGTATTAAGAGCGCAGGATTTGAATCCAGAACCCCGCGGCAAAGCTCTAGGGAATGGAAGCGAGAATGAGTCCACAAGAAAATCTGTCATGTAAGCTCATATCATCGTTTACGGGAACCAAAAACATACCTCCAACCAATCACAATTGATAATGATCTGTACTCTATTCTCGGTTTTCACATGAGGTCATGTTGGTGTTCCGACGCAATCCTCAGGGAACTAAACTCTATATTATGCACACGCTTTTATTTGTTTTCGTTGAACAACGCGGCTGTTGATCTCTTGAGTGAAAACCAAGAATGAGGGCAAGCTTAAAGTATACAGAATATCTTGTGATACCGGCGGGACGTCTGTACATTTGCCGAACAGTCTCCACTCATAATGCTGTTGGCCACGACGGTGAGCACAGCATTTGAAAGACTACATCCATTTTCAAAAAGATTGGCTTCAAACCAATTTATTGCAAACTTACCTTTTGGTCTCCCTGCTGAGTGTCTTCTCTTCCGGTTGCATTACCTTGATAATTTTTACGTCGGACTGCTTGTCTGAACAAATGGCAATCAGACCCATTCCAGGACAAGTTGCTAAAGGAAAAGTCTCGGGAAAAGTCTCGGGTACATATTCCCTGTCAACATCCATGACAGTGAGAAGATCTCCACAACTTACGTTGAACAACTCAAGGCGACCGCGATCTGGGTGAACGGATTTTAGAAAAATACACTCCTCGTCACTGATGAATTTACAATTGGTGACATCACTAAATTCGAGACGCACATTACCAGAACCTGCATCGAGAATGTACGCGTCGCCTTTATCACGAACAACAATATATTGACCCTTGGAAGAAAATGATCCCGTAAACAATGACAAACGGTCATTCTGGAGCTCGAATGCACGCCACAGCGGTTTGGTTTTACCCAATTGCCTCATTTCAATGAAGCTTGAGCCGAATTCAAACGAGGCAAACAGCTGGAGGTCCCTGTAGCAAGCAATCAACCTCCCGTCAGGCAGTTTAAAGGTTGCCACAGTATCTCCACCAACAGTATCCAAAATGATCCCTTCTTGCCTTTTAAATGCTCCGCGAGGCAGTTCAAATAATGCCGCAGAATCTGTACAAACAGTATCCCAAATGGTCCATTTTCGCGTTTCATATGTTAAGCATGCCACCTGAGCATCTGAAACAGGAAAGACAGCACATGCGCCAAAACTCCATCGTCGCATGCAGACTGACAAATCAAAGTTCCACAGTTCAAGAGTGCTCTTAGTTGCAATCAAAATACCTTCATTTAAAGGTACAAAATCACAGAAAGAGCCAGAGTCTAACTTTTTCTGTCCCTTAAGTTCCCCATTTGAAACGTCCCAAGCGATGATTCGAACTGGGAGATCGATGGAAATTATCGCATACAAACTCTCTCCGGTTAACGAGAATCGGAGACATGTCACATATTCGATAACTAGAAATTCTGTGGTCTTCGTTAACAGTGCATTCCCATAAACTAGTTCAATGTAACCTCCCCATGGGCGGTTCCTTAAAACAGATTGACTGTTAAGCACTACATCAGAATAAAAGCGCGGACCACAAAATACATTCAGAGGATCTCCCAACAAAAAGCCACCGATTCTACGGGATTCTAACTCGGGCCCCTCAGTCATTTCTACTAACCCAAACATTCCGACGGAACCCATCCGACTTGAGCAATAAATTTCTCGACTGTCTGGTGAGAACGCAATCATTCCAAAACGCACTGATGAAGCTACCTCTGCTACAGTTGAAAAACCATTCTCTCGGTCACCTAAACAAACAGAGCCCGTTGAATGAGAAATTGCCACAAGCTTTCCATCTTGGGACATCCCAAAAGATAAAATTTCTTTATCACTGTTGAGACGATCAATCTCCTTGCCATTGTTCAGATTCCACATCATGAGGCATTTTGTATCGTCGGGACAATCAGTTAACATTTCGCCTCCGCAAATAGAACAGATAGAAAAAATGCAGTTGCTGGTTCGAAAAAGCGGCTTCAAGTTTCCATCAAAGGAGTAAGCAGTGTTTAGGACTCCTGGCAAGATGACATCCTTGAAAGGATGAAATACCACAGAACGATAAAAACCGCGAACCAATTCGTGCGAAGTTACAGTGATTCTAAATGGACCATCGTCTCTTGCATACTGTTTTGGTTTGACATAACGTTTCCATTTGAGGTTACCTGAAGCAAGTGACCAAAACTGGATACTTCCATCGCGGCATTCACACACCATGTATTCTAAGCTAGGGGACACATCCAAACAAGCCACTTGTGACCCACAAACAAACCGAGCTTGAATAGCTGTTGGGGAATCATTTTTGTTTAAGAACTCCATGTGAGGTTTATCGGAATACTTGGTCTCCAGAAGCTGGCGGGAGTCGGAAGATAATTTACTATTTCCCTCATTCAACAGACTTTGAAAAACAGTAAAGGGATATTTCTGTAGGGTTACGCGGTGCTTCTTCAAAAGTATCAATATCGACGAAAGGGTCTCATGAAACTCGGTAGATATCGTCTTCGAACTACCCTGCTTCATTACACCAACGATATCTTCCGTGGCTGCTGGCAGGTTCACACAAAGCTTTGCGTACAAAAGCTCTGGGTCTGACACATATTTTCCAACCCCTTGTTCAAGGCTACAGGATTTCGTGTCCTCGTGTAACTGTAACATGTGGTGAACACCATGTTCCAAGGCATACATTAAAGTGTCAGTGAAGGATTGTGAGTTGCCAATACAACTGCTCTTTAACTCGTCTAACTCGTTAGAGCAAAGCGTAGAAAGGATCTTATGGCCTTCCATTTCTTCTACACTGAAACTGTGCTGTCTGTAGTGTGACCTGTCTGTCAACCAGTCCTTGACTGATTTATGAAAGAAATGAATACGGTCTTCGTGAACAGGAAGAAGTGATGACACAATGGCAATGGCTTTGCTCGCCTTTCGAATAACTATCGAGGACGGCAAGTTCGTGCACAAGAATTTAGGAACAAAACCCAATGGCAGTGGTTCCCTGGCAGCGGCAACTGCACCCAGGAAACAAAGAAATTGCTCTTCAGTTATGTTTAGTTCCCTACACATGTCTTGTTCGAGCCGTTGAAAATACGATTGATAAACACACGCCATGCCCGCCGGAAGGCTCTTATCCAGTTGTTCCAAGGTCAGAAGAGTTGAACACTTGTTCCTTATAAAATCTACCAAAAACTTGGCACACAGAAAGACTCCCTCTGACTTTTGCACAAGATCGTCTAAGACCAGCTCGCGCATTTCAACTTCTAATAAATCGCTTAGACTCCGTTCAAAGTAAAAACGAATGACTTTCAAGTTGTCTTCATCTTTTGGCTCCAGTATTAGTGGTTGCAAATCTTTGAGGCTGTCCCAAATGTTAACTTCGGGTCGCGTCGTCACCAAAAATCGAAGCCAAAGCGGTAAATTCTTAAACAACTTGGCAATCACGTCAAGAAGGTCATTTCGTCCTTGGTATTCACTTTCATCTAAAGCATCTATTATCACAAGAGATGTAAAACCTGGATCTGCTACCCTGTTCAGAGGTTCCAAAAAAAGCAAATCAAACAGATCTTTGACTTCCATGTCGTTGATCTCTACACCCAGATTTCCCGAGAGCTGCTCCACAAGGGCTCTCTTGTAATCTGGAAGACAGCATGACAGGTGACAGGCTAAAGACTGCATCATCACCTTGGGATTCCTGTGGCGTGCTCTGTCATGGTGACAAAAATGGCTTCCCGCCAATCTGCCAGCCTCTTGCATTCTTCTACAAATCTCAGCAGCGATGACAGATTTCCCCATACCTGCATTTCCGGTAAGAACCAAGACACGATTTGGAGAGCTTGAATCATCCAACCAGGTGTTTATTTTAGCAAAGAAAGACTCCCGGGTTCCTTCCAAGTATATCTTTGAATAATCTCTCACATCACGTTGGGTATCAACCTTTGCAAGTTTCTTTAGGATTTTATCGGTGTTGTGTGGCGTCGTATGGATTTCAGTCACAATTTGATGTATGTCTTGCATCCTAGAATTGTTTTCCCTGACAGCTTGTTGTGTTGTGTCAACGGTCTCTTGGATTGTTGACTGCTGGATTCGTAAGTCTTTAAGGATAGACATGTTTTTCTCGATACTCTCTTGGACTGTGTTCTGAACCTGATTAAGTTGAGTTTTGAGCTCTCCTTCACTCTCTGCCCAGTCCCGTAAGGCATCAAGATAATCCTCCTCTCCACATCGCTCTGCCTTCAATCGATCAATCTCTGCCTGACTTAACCCAAGAGACACTAGAACGGCACTGATTTCCTGCCACAGAGCATTGAACATCAGTTCATCGACACCAGTGGTTGTGATGTGCCCATACAACTGATTACGGAAAAACTTAATGCGAGCAAAGTTTGCCTCATGAGAAGCGTCACTTGGGGGTGGCTTACAATGCCATCCAGTGTGGGGAGGGGTAAGTCCGCAAATGTTGGTCAGAAGGAGGAACAACAGAGTGATATCAAACGTGTTGGAGTCAGGGGCAGCCCCACAAACAGGAAAGAGCTTGTCCCACTGGTGACTATTGAGAATTCTTCTCCGTAAAAGGTTGTTAAGGATAGAATAACAGGAATTAAGATCAGCTGCCAAGTTAGCAGGAGGGTGATGAGTGTCAAAAACATTTCTCATTACAGTTGTTCCACCATCAATAATAAGTCGACTCAGCTTGGACCCATTTGTCTTCTCCTTGGAGCTGGCCAGGGGACCAGGTGTGGCCATTGCAATCCAAACTACCGATTTTTCACATCATATCTGCATAGGAAAGGAAAAAAATACAGATGTTAATTGATTGACTTATTGGATTCCATTGAGTCTTTCTGAGCGACTGATTGAATGACTGATTCAGTAACTGATTAACAATTTCCACCATTGATTATCTTTACAAAATGTAACTTCAAAGCATATGATTCACTGAAGCCAGGAAAACTAAGAAATCTAGGATCAAACGAATGCCAGCACGGGCAGTTCAACGGCAAGAATTACCTCTGATTACAACCAGAAGAAATGAACAGCCTGTCTCTACAAGTGACTACAGAAGTACACATACGTATTCTGCTGAAAAAAGACAACACAGTATGGCTGGGAAAATGAACGATTCATGATATTATACATTTGTTACAAGTATAAAAATTGTTAAAATTGAGCAGGAAAAAGGATGCTGGTTTTTTGCTACCTCTACAACTCTCTTCAAACAACCTTTAACAATAATTTGCATGCAGTCAGCAGACCCGTCCGTGTACAAGACTGTGCAAAACTGTGTCAAAAATACCATCCTTAAAAAAACATGAGCCATTCAGCAAAGTTAAAAATAACCTAGATTACTAAATTGTCAAAGAACATTCTGGAATCTTTCTTCGCACAATTATTTAACAGTCTAAGGATTTTGGACATTTGCAGCACATGTTGCTTATTTACAATTTTCTAGAGAATGATGTACAATGTAATGCTATATATTATTATGTAATGAGAGTACGACCACTGAGAGATGTTTGTGGGATTGTTAGCCATTCAGTTTACACTGTAATAAAGACGATCATGCAAAGTGTAATTACATACATACATTTACATAATTGACCGCTCCCCATAGGGGCTTTTCAGGGCCAATGAAACACAATCAACGAAACGACAGAACACAACAACAACTGTTAAGGAACAAAACAAAGAGGATGAGGTGGTTTTTTCTTCCATTTTACTTCTAAACCAAGTCAGCAAGACTCTTATAACATGTGAGCCAACATCTTTTACAGTCACGTACAAGTGCCCACAATACTGCTGACCATGCACCACAGGATACCCACAGAGACATGTGACTATAATACAAACAAGAATAAATACTAACCATGTAACAAGAAAATTTTGTGGGAGTTTTATTTTGCAGATTTTTTGTGGTTTGTGGGAACAAATTTTTGCAGTTCGAGAAGACAGAAATTTCTGCTGGGAACTAATTTTTGTGATTCTGACTGTTCAAACAGTAGAGAAGCAGCACATTTTATTTTCAACTTTTATTGTATTTTATATTTTTGAAGTGAATGTTCACTTTACTTACACGCCATTTTAGAGACATATCACTGTTAAACCTTACCACACAAATAACGTTTGTGGTGTTTTATTCCGTGGGAACTTTGTTTTGCGGATTGGAACCAATCTGCAAAAATTAGAACTCCGAAAATCTTGATATGCTACACGATAAGCGTTCATTCTGAATTAATCAATGCCGTTATGCCATTCAGTGTCTTGTTGACACATCACTGAATATCTCATTAAATGTAACAAAGAACATGCCCGGTTTTTCTTAAAACACACAGCAAGCACTGGGCTGCCTATAATTAATTTTGACACCTCACTTTGCAGTAATTTGGAATGGGAAGAAAACTGTGCACTTGAGGTTAACACAGAAAGTTTAGCTGAACCATTGTTTACCTGAAAGGTGACATTATTAACAAATAAAAAACTGGGGCTTTTTGTTTCAAAGTTTACCAAGACAAAGCTGAAATAGAAATTAGGAAGAAAGCTGCTGACTCGCCATTATTACTTGAACACTCATATTACATAATAAGTAAATATTTCATAACTACTTCAAAAGAATATTTAAACACAAATTACAAGAGCCATTTATACAAGTAAAATAAATAAATAGCTCCAGAATTTACTGACCATACTCATCGCGCAATTTCAATAATATTAGTTATGACAATAAATAAAATTAATAAATATTATTCTGGAAGGTACATGTATAAACTAACATTAGTTTCTAAGAACATATCTATACTGCGTTCCACAGCAACCACACACACAGATGGCTATATTGGCCTATCTTCACAAACACTTCTATAACATTCAAATGACTTCAACACACCCCACTATACAGTGTAAATCACTTCCCCACGTGAGGGTGAGACTTGCAGATTTTACTCTGTCTAACACCAGATGAGTCATACACACCAATTGGGGGCACTTTAGGATAGTGTGAATTGGTTAACAACATCTTGTGGCACCCCTTAACCTTTTGTCGCACCTGAGAGTAAGACTTGTTGATTTTTTCTCTAGGCACAAGCGGGCTGAATTTTGCGAATCCTGCAACAAGATTGGCTTTGGGCGCGGGCAGAATTTTTTTATCTTGTTCGCCAAACCGGGT
Organism: Montipora capricornis; assembly: GCF_036669925.1. Lineage (NCBI taxonomy): Eukaryota > Metazoa > Cnidaria > Anthozoa > Scleractinia > Acroporidae > Montipora > Montipora capricornis. The sequence continues at coordinate 28,603,923 of NC_090890.1, read as the reverse complement.
GAAATCCTAGCCCTGGTTGCACAAGGCAATGTGTAATAACCTTAAATTTCCATTTTTTGACACAGAACCATTTACATACAGAAGTAAGTGTTTCAAAACAGATTTTTGTTACACAAGAGGTATGGAAATAGAATTCAAACAAAAATATTTTTCTTTGAAACGTTCAGTCACTTACTGCATTCGCTATCAAGCGTGGTGCGAGTCAACAATTAAAAAAGTGATTTAAGAGAGGAAGAGAGAGAGAGTCAGAGAAGAAAAGAAAAGTTATTTACCAGCTAAGGGTCAGTCTGTAAAGTGAAAAAGTGTGACCTTGGTCTTGAAAAAGCCGCCTAGACGCACCTCCCAACTCAATTAATATATATGTAGTATAATATTTTAAAAAATACAACCACACTTTTGAATTTCGGAACATGTTTCGATGTTTCAAACATCATCTTCAGCCATAGTGAGTGGTCCAACCATTCAACAGTGTGGTTGTATTTTTTAAAATATTAGTAACACTTGTGCTATCCAGACCATTTGGATATGTAGTATAAATTTTACACTGGCTAACACCAGATGATTTTACCTGCCAGTTGGGTGCGCTTTAGGTTTTAACGTGTTAAGACACTCAAGTCATCAAATTTAAAAGACGCATACAAAACACAGAACCCACATCCATGACCACTGACCGCTTCATGGACCCATGGATTACCCTAGCCTACATGTATGGACCACCCCTCATTTTCATTTTCAAGTATTGTTTTTAAAACCAATACTTTTTGCGAGTACACAAATAACTTTTTTGTTAATGTTCACTATAAAGGCCGATACACATAAGGGGTTTTACTCCCAGAGCAAAGCTTCTCCATGTATACAAACCATTTCAAGGAAAATCTTCATCCTCGGAAGCAGAATTTACACCCTACAAAATGCTCCATGATTTTAAAAAGGTTACAGTAACTGCTCTATTAAGCCCCTCCTATCATCCAGGCAACTCACTCATTACTGGATCTGGCTTTAGAACATGATCTAAATTCAGCATTGTCCTCTCAAAAATCCCAAATATCGAAGCAGAAGTCGCTCTCCTGGGTAAGGTCCCAGTTTAATGAGGCGAACGTCAAGGATGAGAAAGAAGAAACGCGTGGGGTGCAGAAATGCCAGAGAGGAGTCTGAGAGTAACCAGGATAATGCTGCTGTTGAGTTTATTGAAACAGTTCGTTCCCTGTTACCTCTACTTGGAGATGGAAGAAATCAGCCAAGAAATCATACCATTCTAAGTCCTACGGCAACAGGAATAGCTCCTTTCAGTTGGGGTGCTTTGATCGCCACCTGTGGCTGCATTACTGTGAAAGTTTTGCTGTTAAAGTCTATGTATGCCTCTAAAGCAACTCAGACAGTCTAGTGCAGTTAATGGGTTCCTGGTATAGTGACTACAAATTTACATTTGTACTATGATGACTCTTACAGATGAAACATGGTTTCACGATTCAGACACAGCCCTTACACTTATACACCCGTAACACCTTCAATAGCTAAAAGCTAATAATCTTGTGGCCCTCAAAAATTAGAAAAAGTACAGAATTCAAATATCTAAAAAGCTATGCTATCAAATCTATAAATTATAATAAATTTAAAGAAAACAACAAAACTTTTGAAATTACAAGAAATGTTTCGACAGAAACTTCTGTCGTCTTCAGTTGATTAATGTACAAAGTGTTAAGTTGAATTTATAAGTCGGAAAAAGTGCTAATTATGCCAGTAACAACGGAATGTACATAAAACGTGACAATGTGAGAATTAAAAGGATAGTTTTAGATTTGCGTGATGCAGTTGTTGATTAAGAGAAGGTTGTTCTCTTTGAATATGAAAAGCTTCTTTTATCTTGAGTTGAAAAGTTGTAGAGGCGTGATCTAAAATATGGAAACAGTCCCCTAAAGACAGGGCGCGACAATGTTCCGAATTCTGTAGGTGTTTGAAAATGTGAGAGGGGCCCTATCACTGACTAAGTGCTCATGCACGTGTGTGGAAAAATGCCGGGTTGTTTCGCTGACATAACAGGTATTACAGCCCGCATATTAAACCACACGTGAACGAAGCACGCCAGGGATAGGGTCTTTCACACCAAGCAAGTTGCCTATCTTAAAGGAGGAAAAAACTAGTTTGATGTCCAAATCATTGCAGTAGCCCTTGATAAAGTGACGGATATTTTTCTGAGTTACGACAGAAAAATGGCCTATGTACATGTAAGGTAGCTAAAAACAAAATATAGGCGAAGTGGGAAGGGAACCCTGGGGACAATGATTACTTAGGGTCCCAGTAATGTAACTGTTTACAACCCTTTCAATTAAATGGACAGGGAAAAGATTCTTTTTTAGGATTTCCATAAGCTTAGTTATGTCCTTGTGTAGCCCCAACCAGGTGTTAATCTTATAGGCCCTATCAATAAGAGTCCTGATGACACCCACTTTGTAAGAGTATGAAGTGAAACTGATATAATTAGTTAGTAACCCAGTAAAGGTTTTCTTACGGTAAACTCTAGTTAGAAAAGAAATGGGATCATTATTACCAACCAAAACATCTAAAAAGGGTCATTTGTGATGAGCTTCTTTTTCCATAATGAACCTAATGTTTGGCTGTCTAGATTTGATGTAATCTCTAGACAGCCAAACATAAGGTTCACTATGGAAAAAGAAGCTCATCCCAAATGACCCTTTTTAGATGTTTTAGTTGATAATAATGATCCCATTTCTTTTCTAACTAGAGTTTACCGTAAGAAAACCTTTACTGGGTTACTAACTAATTATATCGTTTCACTTCGTACTCTTACAAAGTGGTTCTCATCAGGACTCTTATTGATAGGGCCTATAAGATTAACACCTGGACATAACTAAGCTTATTGAAATCCTAAAAAAGAATCTTTTCCCTGCCCATTTAATTGAAAGGGTTGTAAACCGTTACATTACTGGGACCCTAAGTAATCATTGTCCCCAGGGTTCCCTTCCCACTTCGCCAATATTTTATTTTAAGCTACCTTTACATAGGCCATTTTTCTGTCGTAACTCAGAAAAAGATCTGTCACTTTATCGAGCGCTACTGCAATGATTTGGACATTAAACTACCGGTAGTTTTTTCCTCCTTTAAGATAGGCAACTTCGTTGGTGTGAAAGACCCTATCCCTGGCCGGCTTTGTTCACGTGTAGTTTATAAGTTTGCATGTGCGGGCTGTAATGCCTGTTATGTCGGTGAAACAACCCGGCATTTTTCCACATGCGTGCATGAGCACTTAGTCAGTGATAGGGCCTCTCACATTTTTAAACACCTAGAGAATTCTGAACAATGTCGGGCCCTGTCTTCAGGGGACTGTTTCCATATTTTAGATCACACCTCTACGACTTTTCAACTCAAGATAAAAGAAGCTTTTCATATTCAAAGAGAACCACCTTCTCTTAATCAACAACTACATCATGTAAATCTAAAACTATCCTTTTAATTCTCACATTGTCACGTTTTATATACATTCCGTTGTTACTGGCATAATTAGCACTTTTTCCGACTTATAAATTCAACTTAACGCTTTGTACATTACTCAACTGGAGACGACAGAAGTTTCTGTCGAAACATGTCTTGTGATTTCAAAAGTTTTGTCGTTTTCTTTAAATTTCTGACTTGCCTGCTGATATCAAGATCCTTTGGAAAAATTATAATAAATATTAAATTAAATTAAAATATCAAGCTAAATACTAAAGTGATTTAAATTAAGCTGTTCTTTAAAAATTACATCAAATAAACTCTTCTTAAATACAGGAAGAGAATCCTTAGTCTTAATTCTAAAGATAACTTTTTCCAAAGTTTACAAGCTCTAACCAAGAAGGACTTTCCACCTTCTGTCTCACGTACATACTTAGGGCAAACTAAATTAAATTTAGCATACCTAGTATTTCTAGAATGGACTTGATTACAATGTATTAACAGTAAAATGTTTGATTAAATAATTGGGTAAGCTAGGTACCCTGAATAAGTTTGAAAACTAGAGAACCACTGCTTATCTCATTTTCTTCATAAAAAGGAATCCATTTTAATTAATTAACTAACTAAATAATTGTCCAGATGGCGAATCTCCATCGGCAAAGAAAATAATGCTTACACCCGTCCAATGCATCCTCTGGACCCAAAATTCACAAATTTCAAAATGCAAGTTGCTTAAAATCTTTGTGCCTCTTCAGTTTTTCCGGGCCTGCTACAGCTCTGATGCAAAACGAGAGTTTAAAAATCTGAAAGCCTGAACCTGTGCTGCATATTAATTCAGTCCCATACAAAGACATTGCATTCTTAAACTAGTGAATCTTTGACATCATAATTTATCCTTGATCGAGCTCTCTGAAGACTTTAAAGTTACCGGTAGTAATGGCAGACCATTACATAAAACAAGTGCCTTTTAGTAATTAAGGGTTAAAACTTGGGTCACTTAGTGTTCAGTTAACACAGTTTTGAAATCCAAAGGAAAAAATATTTGGTTTTTTGATCATAGCACCACTTTAAATTAGACCTCAAGTAAGTTGCCATGTTTGACCCTTCTCTGTTGAAAATCAGCTTTCCCAAAACAATATTTTTTCATTTGCTCCCTCAAGGGTACGATAATAAATATAGAGCAAGCTAGCTCCTGCAGCATGCACCCTGATGTGTACTGGTTGTGCAAAATGACCCTGGAGCTTGCCCCAAGAGCAAAACCACTTGTGGGTATCGGCCCTGGTGTTCAATAAATATAATTTAACTGTGTTGCATTTAGGTCACTGCTGTTAAAGAGGTCTCTCATGGAATGACTGTTTTTTTAAATTAAAGTAGCTTTCCTTTCCTTTGTTTCCGGTAGTTTCCTTATTTTCCCTATTTCGAAAAAGACCTAAATCTGATAAGTTCCTTGCTCTTTTCTCACTATGTCTTGAAGCATTCCATTACAGGTGGCACTGTAAACATGATGACTGAAAACACTTTTCTTCATGACATTATGCATCCCTTTATCCCATAGGGTCATACTCAATCCTCAGTCCGTTTTATTATATTCTAATCGCTGTTATATTTTTTGGTTGAGATAACTATAGGTTTTCATAGAGCTCAACTAAGAGTTAGCACTAACCAATTACTCTGAGAATATCAGCCGTAGGGAAGCAGTATCATCTGCAATTTCGACAAAATGCTAACCACTCCTTGAGGGCATCATTTTCGGTCGAGTGCTGCTTGCCTAAAGCCATGTTTGCCTTGATTATGATTTCATTATAATCGAATTAAATATGAAATGGATTCACATCAACTAATTACAGTCCCTGATTATAACTGGATTATAATTACTTCCAACAACCTTAAGGGGGTTCTTTGAAGTAATTACAGTGCATAATTCAACACGTGGTGGTATGAGCAGATGAAATTTCTAACCACTTTATGGAGCGAAGATTTGGATTTGTCTTCTTCTATTCTTGGAAGCTATCCTTGGTTCTTTTCTCGCTTCAAGCAAGGTGATGATAATCTAACCATGGTAGCCACACGATACTGCACCATTTTGTCTCACACTGCCTATTGTATTTGATTCTCTTAAATGTGAACAGAACCACAATTGAATTTAAAATTGAATGGACTATGGTACAATGTAGCCTGAATTACCGGTATACTTCAGTTGATCATTATCAACATTGAGTGTGAACATGGTTTAACTGTTGGCAGAGAAAGCCCTGGGAGTGATATTATGTGTGGTTCATGAACTGGGTCCACAGAGGGGTTGTCCATGTTTTGTATAAGTATAAATCTCGAGCATTCCTGCATGTGTATCTTTAAGGGAATGCAAACTAATATTAATTTAAAGAAAATAAAGTCATTTGACTTGATTTGTCATAATCCTGTACTTTTAAACCTTTACTACATTAAAGCTAAGTTTATTTACTATCAGCCAAGTACTTTAATAAGATCATGATTCATCTGATTTTATAACACAAGTACAATCGTCAGACTGTGTGTGTAGCATTTAAAGTTGTTCATGTTTACAAATTCTCACTTCACAAATAGAGGAGACTTCACAACATGAAAGACCGTTTTTTTATGCAGAAAAAGCATTGCTTCTAGTGTATTCAAGGTGACGATGGGACGCAAATGCAAGTTTCTTTGCCGTGAGAGCTACAAAAAATTTAAATCGCCGCACAGAGTGGATTGCTCAAATTACCTGTTTAGTCGAATCATCACACCATTGCGCAGTTTCATGAGATACAGCTGACATCGAACATGAAAACTACCATTAAATAACCAGAGCCAGAAGCAGCTTGATTAACTTTTGACGAACGAATCACTCAGCTGCAGACCTTCACGCCACGGAAACTTTCATCTGCCTTATCACGGCCATTAAGAAAGATGGTGGCAAAGGATCTTGGACAAACTTCCGGCTTCAGTACACAGGACAACCATACTATCTTTTTGTGCAGCGGTCGTCAGCGTGGATGATTTGTTCGTCAAAAAACTGGAAAACCTCACGGTTCATTTAGGCTTTAAGATTTCCTTCACAAATTATTATATATTTTTGACAAATAGCCAAAGATTAACCACAATCTAATTGCAAGCCACAAATGCAAAAATTTAAACCACTCAAAAAAGTCAATCCTACACCACCAGAACTCACCATTGGCAGAAAACTAGGAATGCTGACAACATGTTTGATGTGACGATGGGTTCATACGACGGCGCTGAAACCTGCGAACTAGTGGGTGCATACATTCTGTCCTTACTTGCCTCAAAATGCAAAGATGAAATAGGCCTCTAGCGCAAAACGTCAGCAACATTTTAAAATCTAACAGCCTCAAAATTACAATCGAAGCAGACAACTTATTTCCGGGCTTATTTCCCGCTTATATCCGAACTGAATCGGAAAATATTCAAACACAGAATAATTTCGCTGCAGAACAATCTGCGGTTTGTACTAAGCTGATTCATTTCAATGCTACATTGCTATTTTAATAATTTTGGTTTCTTAAGCTGCAGAGTGAAAGAATGATAACGTTTGCACCCAGTTTTTGCTACTTTCCTGTGCAACTGGTCCCCGCGTGTAAACACTACTAGGGACCAGTCCCTGCGACCAGTCCCTTCGTGTAAACAGGGGGCTAGTTGCAGGGACTAGTCCCCTCGTGTGTACCGACCTTTAATTTGTTACGCAAATTTTGACAGAGAATATTAAATTACAAAAAACATCTGCGGGAAAATAGTTAAAAAAATCTTTATTTTTGAGTGTTTATCTGGACAAAAAGATGCTACACTTAGCGAGAAATAATATTTTAAGCGAATAGAAGAAAATTGCCTTCGCCCTATGAAGAGTTAAACAAAAATCAAACAACTACATTGTATAGATGTTTTTACAAAACTTTTTTTTTTTAACCTTTCGGTATTGACACGAGGGATAAGCTGCAAAGAGAACAATATCTCTTGCAGGGGAAAGAGAACATAAAGAGGACGCGATCAGTGGAGTTTCATTGATGCTTTTCCAACTCCTTTTCTCTTTTTCTCATAATCTGAACTGGCTCTATATTTTGGATATTTAACAATTATTTCATGAGTACGCGTTGGATATGAGATGTTAAATGGCCAACGAGGTTTGTAATCTTTCTTTTTACGCTTGGGCACTTAAAATCAATCAGTTTCCAGCTTGGCAATCATTTTCCATATTTGGTCATACGGTATAAGAGCTGATAACTGAGATTGAGTGAACCAGTCAGGAATCTAGAAACGCAATATCCAAGGTCGAAAGATTAATAAATCCAAACAGAAAGGCTCTATTTGTGGGCTATCAATTTGACTTACGTATTTAGTTTACAAAGCTATTCCCAAAACTCTTACACAATATGAAAAGAGCGACTTAATTATGGTATGAAATAAGTAATGCAAGTCTGGTATGCTATAACCATCGGCTTTGCACACTCTAAGAATATGCATACGCTTTAGAGCCCTTTCTAAGAGATTATCAAATTGTGGGATAATTCTGGAAGATTACTCCAGTGAAATTCAAATATCAGAGCTCCCCAATGTTACCAATTGACTCTGGGAACACTAGAATGTTCTTCTTTTAATAACAAGTCCCTTGGTCTCACTTAGGGCGCTTTCCATTTGACAGAACTGACCGGCCAGACCAGGCATTTGGAAGGACTAACTCTAAAACGCCTTCAAATTAATACTCTGCGAGGATGATATACACTCCTCCGGGAAAGAAAACGAGGGATTATCATGCAAGTGTTCTTTCAAATTGTTGCATGTTCTATGCAAACTGACGGGTCTGGCCGGCCAGTTCTGACAAAAGGAAAGCCCCCTTCTATATAGTTCCAGCTCCACTGATTGTGTTCCGTCTAAAGAGTTTAAGAAACGACGGCGGCTACGTCTACGACAACGCCACAAAACAATAATAATACCATTGGTTAAAAGAGCATAAATAACAGTGCTGCACGTGCAGCACGGATTTTAGGTCCTCTGTATAATGGCGACGTGAAATCACCAAATTTGAGGTGGTTTTGACGACAACGTAAGCATGCAATAAAGAATCTTTCATTCTATATTTTCACGCTGAAACCGCTCGTAGCGGTTTATTTTTAGGATACTTCGCCACCATAATGTAGGACGTGAACGAGACTGAATAATCGCGACAGACTTACGATAAAGCAAAGTTATATTGTCAGGTGACGTTTTCGTCGACCGTCGCCGTCGTAGATATTTAACTGCCTATTACCCACCTCCTCTGACGCATTAGAGACCTTTAGATTCTAGGACGAGGACGAGGACGAGAACGAGGACGAGTTTTGACGGCCCCTTTTTACATACATATGGTTGGGTGCAGCGGGAAATCATCATCATCATGATCATCATCATCATCATTATCATTATTTCGTGTTATTTGTGAGGAAAGGATTTGCCTAAAACCAAGAATCCGGAATCCGGAATAGGAAATCCAGAATAAAAAATCCGGAATCCGATATAAGAACTTCAACCAAAGGCTTACACTAATTTGCAAAACGAAACGAAATACAGAAAGAATCCTAAACATTCATTAAAACTAACCTTAGGCCTAATGAGGCCTGAACAGAAGTTTTTAGGCTGAATGCTAGCATTGGTAAACGGTTTGTTTAGGCCTAAGGTTAGCTTTACTGAATGTCTAGGATTATTTCGGAATCATTTCGTTTCGTTTCGCAAATTAGTGTAAGCCAAGTGACTTTGGTTCAAGTTCTTATATCGGATTCCGGATTCCGTTTCAGATTCTGGATTTTGGATTAGTGGGTTTTAGGCAAACCCCAAGAACAGTACCCTGGGTGGAGCGCGGTTTCCGGTTTTCAGTCAAGTCTTTATAGTGACCCGCGCGAAACGTAAAAAGCACCGCTCCGTGCCAGAGATTTTTTCTCGCGGCTTCGCCGCTCGTGGCTTCGGCCTACGGCCGAAGCTGAAAGGCCGACACCGAAAATTCCCGCCGCACGCGAGAAAAACCTCTGGTGCCCAGGGTACAAGAACAGAGCCATTGCACAGGAAAATTTATGACTCATTTAACCCTGCGTTCATTAAAATCTTTGCTGTACGTTGTTTTCCCTAAAGTTTCACGGCAGGAATTTTCAGAAATTCTAAATTCAGGTTTCAGTCGTGTAATAAACCTCTTATTGCCCAAGCTTGCTCGGTCCGTAATGTCAAGACCTCGGGCCGGTATTCTCCCTGTCCGGCCCTCGTGCTTGGTCAATAAGATATAAGTCTCGTTTCTGGCTAGCTGTGATTAAAGCAAACTAGATGCTTCTGTGAAGCATACACTGGTTTGCCTGTGGTACGTGCTACAAAAAATCAGAAGGCACTGAATTGTGTGGTATTGAAATACAGCATTCCAGTCTCTGAAGAATAACAAATAAAAGAGAAGCGAGAAACATTGGCTTCTGGGCTGACATGTTGATAATTTTCAAGTTCCCTCACAACTTCTTTTCACCACAAGTGTGCCCTCTGGGCATCTGAAAGCTTTGTAATACTAAACTTCATTGAAGTCAATCCCTGTTTCGCGGTGTTAGCGTTGGGATGGCAGACCAAAACAATAAACCCCTCATAAAAAACAGAAACATCTGACCGAAAATACTATTAACGCTAACAAATGCGAACTCAGCAAGGTACAGATTCTGTTAGCTTGCTTTATGCAAAACAAATATTGATGAAAAAGCAAATAACTATTGAAACACAGTTTTCAGAAAGAGCAGAAGGAAGTTTCCCAGACGGTCGATCGAGAATAAAATATTTACGACATGAAAACAACATTAATTTTGAACCGTGAATAAAGAATATAAATAGTTACGATCAGCGACAAACATTTTGGGAGATTTTTGCTACGTTCAAGTAAATTGCAAAATCGAAAGTGACATGGCCGGAATTCAGCGGGCGCCGTGATTAAGTTACCGCGGCACGTTTACTCGCCAAACAGTGAAGCATCTGTGTCAAATGATGGCAAGATAGCGGGTTTTTGTAAGTTTCTTTTTCTGTCAAGTGTTATAAAGGTTGACAATGAAATGAGCGAAGTCAAAACAAAGATCACAATCGCCCAACTCTTGTTTATGCAAAGTCAAAATTTACTCTCCAAGACTCGAACGACGTTATTTATCAACAGGTAATTCCATCATTTTGGAAATAGCAGCTACTTTATTATTCATCTGCGTCACAAGTTTTCACTGATTTTGGGGCTCATTTTGTTGAAACTCAAGCACGCTTCCAACAGGCCTGTGAACCCTTCCTGCTTACAGAGCAATACTAAAAGACTTCTCCCATATCACATTTGAACCTTAAGCTCGAAAATTCAATACACAACATGATATTATAATTCACAAAGGCAGAAAATACCACAGAATCCTTTTCCAGCGAAATATTTATTGACACAAACAACATATTTGCTCTTGGAGGCGAAAACCTCTTCCTATTTCATTGCGTGCGTGAAGACAAGAAACTCAATCGTGTCAAATTACCATGTACTTCAGGTAAATGCAGCTCACTTTGATTTCGTCTCGACGGGCGATAGATTGTTGTCGAAGTCCAGTGCTCGTCACTTTTGAGATTCCTGCCTATTTTATCCAACTGACTTTCTATTATTGAGCTCCATAAGGGTATATTTTGTTTAAGGATCCACTAAAACGCCATTCGCGTTACATGACTTTCGACGCCATTGCAGGCTAAGTTAATGATTCTACTGTGTCCACCAGAGAAATCTACGCATTTCCACTACCCTCTCGATCCTAAGAAAATACTCGCAGAAGGCTCTATCCACAAAGACACCACTTACCAGGGGAGTGACAGGCAAGACTTTTACCGACACGGAAAAAAAAAAAAAAAAGAAAACAAACAAACTAAACGCAGACCACTACTGGGTTTGCCATGAGGCAACCCAGTAATGAAAAGAGTCCTCAATCTGCACGATCGATCTGCATGTTTTGCATTGTAGACAAAGTACGAATGCCCTTGGTGACCTCGCCCTCACCTTGTTTGCGAGAATACTGGGTTCTAGGAAGCTCTTCATTCTCAAAATGGTCGAGGCGTTCAGAAAATGTGTACCATTAATTTAGCATTTTATTTTATTTCCTTGGCAACTTTATACTCTTTACCTTTTTGCAAAGGAGCAACACACTGGATTGTTACGGAAGATGGAAGAATCCAGCAACAGGTAGGGTGCACTGTTTAACCGATTGTTTATTTAATGTATAATATAATAGAACTCAAACCTGTTTGTTTTAATTTCGTGGCTTCGTTCGATGCTGATACGCTTAATCGACGTTTTCATTTAGAGAGAAACATTTTACCGCAATTATATTTGACTTAAGGTAATTCCCTTGAAAATGAAGCACTCTGCAGATTTTTATCAAACTTGGCACAACTGAGATTCATACACAGGACATTGAAAAAATGCAATAAAAAGATGGGGTCACCGTACCGTGCTTGTATTCGCGCTTCATGCCCTTTATTCTAGGTGTATTTTACCGATTTACGCGAGAAGCGTTGGAAACTTGATCAACCCGAAAAATTGTTGTTATAGCAAAAGCTACCGAATATTACTGAAAACGTGAGCCTACAAAATTAATGTACTTGTTGTCTGGGCTATACATATATAATCTTTTAGTAAAGTAATTTCAAATTGATCAATCTTGCAAATAAATGTAAACAAATTGGACCTCAACAGTCGTCACCTTGCACTCAGTGCGGCAGGTACAAAACACAGGTACAGGAAGTATTCTAAACATTCATAAAAGCTAACCTCAGGCCTTGAAACCTTTTTTTAAAATTAGGCCTAAGGTTAGCATTTATGAATGTTTAGGATACTTTCTGTATTGGTAAAACAATGACCTGTGACCTGTTATCTGTGTTTTGTACCTGCTGCACTCAGTGTCTGGCTCCAAATGCAGTTTCATATCATTTATAAATAATGTAAATACCACTACTTCTGCTATCCAACTTTTTCCCTCCTTAATTATGTTTTCCATATACCTATTACGAGTAAATAAAACCATTAAAAATGCGGGGTCACCGTGCTCGTTTCTTCGCAACACAGCAACAAATGGGCGGCAAAAGAGCAATTTCAGCTTCAAAATGAGACTTTTCCACAAAAGGCCTGGAGCGAGTTTCAAAACAATGACTTCTTAACCAAGAAGAATGGTTTTGAATCTCAGTTATTTTTCGTAAAAGCAAGTACTGTTGTCACAGTGGTACAATCCATTACCTTTTACCATTCAGTCGATCTCTATCAAAGAGAGGAATGCTGGAGCTGCCATTGATTGGTAGGCATTTTCTAGGCATGGAATAAGCACATTTTGACAACTTTGTTAACAACTTTCTGGCTGATTCTGCATAATTTCTTGAAGCCACTTATTCGTACTTGTGTCCTCTGTGAGAAATTTGACTAAGTACTTGGGACAAGATTTGAAACAGTTCCCGTTTTGAAACTACTTTCTTGTTGTTTCCTGTGAAGAGTTTGCCGTTGCTGTAAGTCCATTTCTTTTGAGTTACAATGTATCATCTGATGTTCCCATTTTGTTACTTGTTTCGGCTCAGATCAATCCTCGTTTCCTGGAAGGCAGAGTTGCTTCTCTGTTTTTTCTTTCAAAAAACTTTTGGCCTTTGTAAAAATCATCTTATAAATAAGTTATTTGTGAGTCTTTTCAATTCCTCTATTTTGCTATTATAGAAATTTATTTCATTTACGCTATTGCATTGGTGTGAGTCTGCCATTATACATGTAGCACTGATAAATTTACCACATGTGGCTCTGGTGTCAAAATGTGAATCAATCAAAGTTTGGACTGAAAGTGGCCTGGGATGAATAATAAGAATTTTAATGTTTAATTATAATTTATTATGGAGAATTTGTATGATCTGCTTGTGTCGTCAAGTGGACAAGAGGGTGTGCAACGGATCCAGAGATAGGGAATTCAAGTTCAAGTTCGGGTGACTGAAAAGAAAAGTCTTGAGATTAGTGTGAAAAGTCTGTGAGGGGTGTAATGTAGAGGGAGTGGGTATAAAGGGATATTCAAGGATCGAGGGGGCTGTGTGAAAGGTACGGGGTATAGTTATGTGAAAGAATAGTGGTGTAGGATAGAGGTAACGGAGAAGACCAGGGAGGGGTAGGAGAAGTAGAACAGAAGAAAGGAATATCACATTCTTATTGAGACCCCCCAAAAACCAAGCTTTTGTTTTTTAACTATACCCCCAAAAAGGAAAATCCCTTTTTAGACAGTTGATAAAAGAAACCGTATAAAAAAAGTCTGGACTGGTTTTCGCTTTTGAGCACTTGCTCTTGCTTTCTGAAGTGAAAGACAATTGTATGTACATGTAGTTTGCTTGGCTTTCTTTAAAAACAATGCGAACAAGAGCGATTTTCTGAAAGACACCCCTGAGGGTTAACAGTAACCTTAAATAAAGCATTATCTGAAGTTAGCAGCTTAGATATGGGGGTTTTGCTTAACAACATGACCTTGGCAAAAGTCTTTCCAAGCTCCTTACAAATGTACATTTGACTTTTATTTATGAACTTGATAAATATGAATAAAAAATGCTGCACTTCAATTTTCCACACTTAAGAATGCTTAAAAGATGTTTTGTTGTAACAGTATCATAGATTTTACTGTCAGTTAAATTATAATAATCTTTAGAAGAAGCCACTAGCATCTAAAAATCTCCTATGTGTTTCAGGTTGACTCCATCTTTAATCTCAAAAGTCCACATGACCTGGTGACCTTCATTCATCAACAGGATGCATTTGAAAGGCTCAAGATTTTGCGTGAAGAATACTTAGTAGAAAAAAGAAAGGTGATAAAAGCCAGGAAGAAGGAGCGAGGGGAGATAAAGAAATCATTCTACAAGATAGATCCTGACTGTATTGATGCAGGGCGTCACATTTCCGAGTTTGAGTTGCATCTGGACATGACTCTCTCATTCGCTGAAAAAGGCATCAAGTATGAACGTTTCCATTTGACAGGGCGAATACCAGGGCATGATGGGGGTTTGATAGGTGTCTCCTTTTGGATTGAGGGTCTTAGGAGGGACTCTCAGGTTTTGTTGCTTTTGAGAAAATCATTATTTAATTTTATTAAAGGGTCATGTGACTTAAATATGAATTTTTTCCTAAATGTACATGTAGTTAAAATATTTTAACCCATTCACTCCTCAGACAGCCAGTGATGCCTTCAATTGACGAGTAAAATCGTCTGGAGTTAGACAGAGTAAATTCAATCTCGTACCCAGAGTCCTTGGGCTTTTTGGTCAGCGGGTGAGGGCCTGGAAAGACTCTGGGATAATGGACTTAAACAATTTTTTTGATTGGCTGCTTACATGAGAATGGCAGTCTGACAGGAAGTCGGTTACTAAGTACATATAATGTGAAGAAGTACAGAAACATAAAAATGAAGTAGAAGAGGACATTGGTGTTGTTTGCACAAAAAATTTGATTGTGCTGCTTGCATGATGGTATTCTACACAATGGAATGCATGCTGAAACACTTAAAATACACTTACCGAAAGTGTCAGACGTTTCATCTTTCACTCTTTTTTATAGCAAGCCAATGACCATTTCTCTGTGAAAAGAAACCAGTTCTTTTACGGTGTGTACAAAGACTTAAGTTTATGTTTCTCAAACACTTTTAACCCACCATTTTGAGTCAATCATTTTCATTTTCTACTTTTAACTGTTTTCTGTTTCCTTTTTAAACTCAAGCATGCGCAATAAGAGTGGAACCCCATGTTTTCTGGGAGAATGGAGTCCATTTTGGGTACGAGATTGGAGTAAAATCTGTTGAACATGAAAATTTGGTTTTATCAAACGAGTTGATAAAGGGCAAAATTAATTACCACCATGAAAGATTTGGAAAGTGAAGCTTAAAACCAAATTTTCATGTTTCACTCTCCCACCGATGCAGCACCACAGTTTCTTTCAGAAACTAGAAATTTGTTGAGAAAAGTCTCACTCCCAGGAGTGAATGGGTTAAGCTGCTTTCTTTGTGACAGCACTGACTTTTCAGGAATCCATGGTTAACTAAAATGTAGGTTGGGTGCTTGGGCTTTTGCTGGAGGAGAGCCAGCCAACCCCTCAACAGAGTAATGCTCCCATGGCCAGCAATCTCTGCAACCCAGCCATGAGCCCTCTTACCAGGCATCCGGGCACATGTCACTCTGATAAACAGTGGCAGTAGGAAGGGAGGGGGGGGGGGGGGGGGGCAAAAGTCCACCTGGACAAACATGCACAAAGTGACTGGCAAAATGTCTGATGTGGTCAAGTGACCCCTCCAGGAGTGAGACTTACGTTTTTGCCTGAGACTCACCGTTTTTTGGACAATGTCACGGTCTCATGATGAGGCTCAAAAATCTCATGCTAAACAGATTCACAGGCCGATGAAATTCACTTTCCTTGGATATTTTCATTTCTGCCTTGTAAAATTGATTTTCTGGTGCCAATTCTGTAGAGATCCACAGTTCTAAGGCATAATTATTTGTCATATTTGATCGACTGGTTGACAAGACACAGACCTCACAACCATAATTATTTAGAAGACAATTCCAAATAAGGTTATTGTTACCAGTTTGTCGCATCTAGATATGTTTCGTCCGGTTAGTTTCAAAGCTTTATTTTGATGCACTGGTTTTCATCTGGTTTTAATGGGTTTGCTCTGTGTAATGCCAGGCAATTTTACTTGCAAATAGGAGACAGTACAGGAGTCAATGGGTTCAACTGCATTTAACAACATTTAAATCCATTTTTGTATTTTTTTTCACTGTTTACAATATGAACCCTTAGCCTTTGCTAGCTTTTCGTTTATGCTGCAAAGTTCTGATCTGCAGTTGAATCAGTTTGAAAAAATAGTCTTTATTATACATGTCTTTTTGCAATTATCGACTAGCAAAATAATTAATTATAAATAACAACTATTCACCGAAGTGGAAGTTGCTATTGGTGGATACAATGTATGTACCGAGCCACAAAGTGGCAAGGTAAATATCCACCACTAGCCACCAACAGTGAGAGAGAACAGCGCATTTTGTTAATGGATACATGTACCTCTGGATTTCCTCTCTCTCTTCAAGAACCAATACTATTTTAATTTGATGTTATTTGATAGGAGCACCCAACGCTAATCTTTGGGGAAATAATCATGTGTTCGGGAGAGTCAAGCTGTTCTAAGGATTTTGGTTCTACAGTATGTTGCTAAACAGCTATAGATTTCTTTACTAAAACATCACCTAAAAGATTTGCAACCATGGGAAAACTAGCCCCTTCCTTTTTCAGAAGGGGTACCTTTGCAATTTTTGGCACTGTAGCAGTCTTGGATGAGCAAATTGTTCGCTGGGAAGTTCTTAGAATGTAAAATTTTCGGACACTTTAATTTTCAGCTAACTTAAAGATATCCGAACAGATCAAGTTCTTCTACATGTAGGTGATAAAAACATCTGTTTAGAAAGTCTTTATGCATTACAAGGGGCCTAGAAATGTCTCTCAAAGGCTGTTGGCTTGATTTGCTCATCTGGTGCCCTTGATTTGATACGAATTACAGTGTAGCACTTGTGCTAGAGAAGATAACCTCTCAATAAAGACTTTAAAGTCATTATTTAATCTAGACTGTTTTTTAGTATTCCAGATCATGTTAACCTCTGTCAGCCTCTTCCCGAGCATGTCGTTCCTCCTGTATGCCGAGCCAAGTTGCCAACTGTTATATACAGTTATGACCACCTTGATGGTGTCAGTTCTCGGCAGCAGTTGAACACCAGTGTGGAGACAACCATGTTGACATCGCTATCATCATATTTTAAGACAGCAGAGGAGTTGGGTAGACGTGTGAGTTTGGCTCTGAAGACGGTGAGGTCTATTATTACAGTATGTACTGTTTACTGTCTAGTAAACAAGCAGTATTTTTTTAGCTTTTAGTTCTTAGGTGCAAACAGCCTTTGGTTTTAATGATACAGTACTGTAGTTCAATTTTTTTTTGTGGCTCAATTCACGCTCATATTACATGTACCTGTAATCATGAGACTATTACATTTTTTAGTTTTAAGTTCTCAGAAGGATTTGAAAGGACCCTCACAGCCATTACACTGTACATAACTAATAACTTGATGCCCAACATATAGTAGGACATGTAGGACATGAATGGTGCTAGCTATGGCATTTATCTTGTAGTTCTTTGGTCTTAAAGCAATTGCAGGTCCTTTTTAATCATCAGCCTGGTCAGAATAGAGGTATTCGTCCTTGTTTGATTTTGGCAATTTTCTCAAAAGGGAGAGAAAAAGATACAACAACAGAATTTACGGTAGATCCTTTACAGCAAGCAGTAACCTGCCCTTTTCAGTCTGCCATTTCACGTAAACATGATGCAAAATCAATCTTGCTAATAATTAATCTGAAAAGAAGGGCCCCAAAACACTGTGACATAGCTAGCCCCTTTCTAAACTCAATATTTACTTTTTATTACTTTGTAGAACTCAAGCTCCTGGGTCTTGCTAAATCTTGCAGCATATTACTGGAGAATCAAAGGCAATGCTTTGGAAGCTGTGGAATGTCTTCGACAAGCCTTGTATTTTTCACCCAGGTTGGGTATTTTTAAATGCAAAAATGAAAAAATTTTGATATGGCTTATCATAATAATAATAATAATAATAATAATGATAAGCCATATACATGTGATACACGTGCATTGCTTCTGGATAATTTATTATGCAGAGGTAATGCATAATTATGATGATTTGCTGTTAGTGAGTTTCTTTAATTATTGTCCAATGAAACTTCTTGGTTTGTTACTTCTTTTTGCACTGAATTACCTTTGTACACATGTATATACATGTAGATCGTTTTCACCGTCACACAACAAACAAATAAAATCAAAACCGTTCAAAAACTTGGAATGTTGAGACAAATTCATAAAATTAATCACCTCACCGATTCTAACATCTGTGCAGTACATCGTTTCTGATGTTGGTGCACCACGGTTGTGCACCAATGTGGCAGCCAGAAATCAACATGAACATCTGGAATTCATTTAGTGATGAAAGCACTTACTTTTCGCTCATGAAATAAAATACATGTTTATGAACACAGTCAGGCTGCTGGGAATCATAGGCATAGATATTTTTTTCAACCAAATAACTTTGTATTTCAAAATTCTGTATTTTCAAAACGAAAGATGTCATGGAACTGGAAACTTGAAAAAAACTGTTTTTTTAGGTTATCTGTGAAAATATGCGCAATAAAGAAACCTTAAGCGAAACCTGTTCATCATGTTTTACTGGATGCTGTTTCATTTTCATGTATGTACAGGTACATGTAGAACAAATTATATGTGAAATCACTTACATCCTGACAGAAAAATCTTAAACGATTTCTGTCCCTTTTTTTTTGTCTGTCGCTATGTTGGGTTACCAGCCATGGATGGATGAATAATTATTGGAACAGTTCAATTAATTTTAATCAGAAACCCATAAGGGTTGAAACGTGTAACGTGCATTCACAGCTTCCGAATATTCAGTGCTAAGTACCATATTTGGAAACCCCTCGCTCCAGTTAATTTCGTGCGAGAACATTGGTGGTATTGCGTCACAGTGTTTTTGCAAACTGATTGGTTGAATGTTTCTCTCTTGTTGTTCCAAATATGGTACTTAGCAAATTGAATATTCAGAAGCTTGTTTTCCAGCACACAAGGGGCCGTTACATGTTTCAACCCTTATGGGTTTCTGTTTTAATTTATTCAACTTTCTTTATTCAATTCAAGGGAAGGGAAGGATACCAGAGGTTATACCAGAGGTTATCCCTATCAAGGGTATCTGCCCTCAGCCAGGTTTAATTGACTGAAAGTCGATTTAGATGAGGGAGCAATATGGTAACCCTTGCAGGGCTCGAAATTAACGAAAAAATCCAGTCGCATTTTGCGATAAGATATGAAAATTTAGTCGCAAAATCGCCGCGCTGCATTGTGTTGTCAGTGGTTTAGCAAAAAAATATGAGCCCGCAATACTTGTGTGTAAAGAAACCGCTGAAAAAGGCGAATGATCAAAGGAATGGAGCTGTGCACGTAACATTGCAGCTAAATTACTCTACAATTAAGCTATCTTCAGAGAAAATTCACAGCGAGAAACAAAGTAATTTTGTCATTTATTTATTTATTTTAGCAAACGTAGCAGCAAAGTGGCAACTGCTAACCCTTTTGTTTCGAAACAGTGAAGGTGACAACAAGTCGCAAAATTGCGACTTCTCCAGATATTTTAGTCGCAAAGGGAAAAATTTAGTAGCAAATGCGACTGTATTGGTCGCAATTTCGAGCCCTGCCTTGGGGCGAGGGTTGAACCCGCGTCGCAGAGGTGGAAGGCACAGTTGATAACTGCTAAGTGAAGAGGGCACAAACTCCTTCTACAGTAGTGTGTCTTCGTGTTTAAGTTGTACTCTGCTATCTTGTTTGACAAATAGATGAGCAAATATTGGTTGCTTTTTATAGCTGTGATATTTTTGTTATTTTCAGGGAGCACAAGGACCGTGCATTGATGAGTCTAGCTGCAGTGCTCTATCATGCAAATTACGGCCATGACTCAATAGTACTGCTTCACTCAGCAATGGACACCTGTAGTGAGCAGTCTGTTTATCACTTTCTACTTGGAAATATCTATGCTGTGAGTAAGCTTCTTATCGTTAAACAGCTGCCAGTAGTTGAAACCCTGGCCAGAACAACACTCAGGGTGTTTAAAAATTATAACATGAGAGGCACAGTGTACTGCTTGATTCATATTCAATTTGGCATCTTCAAGTGGTTTCACTTTCCTATCTTCTCAGAATAGCAGCAATTGGCCCTGTTTCAGTACATAAGTCCCTCTTACTAAGTTTGAAGGCCCCAGTCTTGTAACTTATGGCCAGTCTTTTTTTCCAGTTCGAACGATGACCATAAGTGAACTGGAAAAAGTAATGAGTTTTACAGACTTACAATGGAGCCATGAGTGAATAGGGAATATTAATTTTGCCTCTTACAGTACCTGTTGGACAGTTGAACAAAATGTACTATTTGGTTGGAAAATCATCATAAGTACTTAATTTAAATTTGTTTTGCTTTCTGGTCCACCTGACAGTCCCTCAAGATGTTTGAGATGGCAGATCTCTGCTACAGGTTCACAATGGTTTTCTCCCCAAACACTGAAACGCTTTGTGAAAGAATAAAAGCTGCGAGATGTGAATTGAAACTAAAGGAACTGTTGACGAAAAGACAATTGTAAGTGGCAGTAGTGTGAATTTTTTTCGGGGGGGGGGGGGGGAGGGGGGAGAGGGGGAGAGGGGGGAGAGGGGGGAACAGGGCTGGTGCAGTGGTGTGAGCACTCACTTCTCACCAGTGTGGCCCTGGTTCGATTCCCAGACTTAACATTTGGGTTGAATTTGTTGGTTCTCTGCTCCAATAAGTTTTTCTCAGGGTACTCCGGTTTCAGTCCCCTCTCCTCAAAAACCAACATTTGATTTGTGTTAATTGTTGATTTCAGTTTACAGTGTCCCCAATCAGTACTACAGCGTTAGAAGTCTAGACACTTAAATAAAGTCCCTTTCCTTTCCTTTTCCTTCCTTTCCGTGCGCTTAATTATTGAATTTGACTGGTGCGCGGTCAACAGCTGTTGATCGATTAACTGCACGGACAGCCTGTGTGCAGGTTATTAAAGGCCCTTTACTTAGTGAAAACAGTTCTTAAACCAAGCACCGCATTTTGTGCTTTCAACCCTATCGTCTTCAGGTTTCTAATACATTTAAGCCTCATGTTACCCTTTTATGGTGGCGTGAATGTGCTTTATCTTTTTCTGCAGGGCTGGCAATTTTTTTCATTCTTTCACCTACTGTTCCAAGAAAATTTTTGCGGTTTTGGCGCCTTTTTTCTGCGATCTACAAAGAAGAAAGATAAGAAGAAGTTGTTCAAGCAAAATAGTTATCGCAATTTTATACACAAAAGGTTACTCCTGATAAAGTTCTAGTGCTTGATATGGTTTGTAGGATGGAAAGTGACTCTCTTGGCGAAGACGAATACTGACTTGACGAGGAAACAACTTTCGATAATTACTTGCAACCAGTCTATGTACTTTTAATCTGTTTTCCTTTTTCCATGTAGTTTAAGCTGCATTTTGTTTTAAAACGGTTAAAAATAACTACCGCGTTAATTCCCAACAACAAAAACGCGGTCTGTCGCAATGTCAACAACTAGTTTCGGAAAACTTCGATCCGCGAAAAGTAAAATGCCGGCAAACGTTCGTGCCATATGGTAATCATCCTGACAAGATAGTCATGGCCTGCTGCTACCGTATTCTTAAATTTGGATGTTTTTGTATTTCTGTGTCATTCTTTTCAGAATCTGTGTTTTTTTTCACATGTCAGCCGTGTTTCCTTGTTGTCACAAAAGGTGTCAGGCAGCGGAACACCAAGGTTCCCGAGTCCTGAAATCTCGTATCTTTCCTTCCCCTCCCCCCTACAAGTTGCACCCGCTCTCCCGTAGGGGTAGAAGACAGATTAGCCCATCCGTAGCCCTTTCCATCACCACACCTTCTCCACCATAGAAATGATTTTTGTTGCGGAAGAAATGAGACGTACCTTTTTCTTGTTTGTTTTCAGGGATTTTGATGAGAAGTTGGACAGCCTTAAAACACCAGAATTGGAAGAGGATAAAGACCTTAGCAGAGAAGAAAGAAAAAGGGTACACTCGCTTCCTTTGGAGGTATACAAGCGACAGCTGAAACGAATCTTTTCACTCTACACACGGGGAAGGGCTAAATCTACGGATGCGTGCAAGAGCAGAGATGTATCAGCTAAACAGGTGTGTGCTTAGGGCTTTTGGTAATCTCGCCACCAGGGAGATTCGCCATTAACCAGCTCGTTCCCACTGAGTCGACAGCGGACTACTGAGAACTGTTAAGTTAAAGGAACGAAGAATACTTGGTGGCAGAGGTCTTTCTTAGGTCTTTCTCAGTTTCTCCAATGGGCCATTTCCGAGATGCCGTTTGTCTCGGTTTCGAAGTGAGTCTTGGTACTCAACTGTTGTAAGGGAAATTAGTTTGATTCACATAAAAATACGCAACTCAGTTCCATTTGAATGGTTGTGCACCAGGACTCACTTTGAAACTGAGGCATGCAGCAACTCGGAAATGGGCTATTCGTTCACATTGTACAGTAGAAGGGACGTTCCGTTATGGAATTGGCACTCAACGGGTTTAAAGCAAAGTTGGAGTAAGAACGATTTACACCACATTATTTTGGTTTGTCATGCAATACCGAGGATGACTGCGTGACGAGTAATAAAGAAGCACTCACTGGAAGGCTACACAATAGTCAGTTCTAAGAACGTTATTTCACATTATTAAAAAGACAATTGGTGAAGTTGCATGGAATTGAGGGTCGGTTTAAGCGTTCTTGTCTTGTCAGTAAATTACGCTGTCATGCCAATGGAGTATCATGAATCACCACAAAGAAGTACAACAAAAGAGTGTAGTGTATTCCTTACAAACGTCGCATCATTTTAACTCTGTTAATCTCCTTAATACTTTTTTTCTTTCAGGAATCGGTCGCCCTATCTGACGATTCTGTCGCAAGTGGACCGCAAACAAGTTCATTACGAAAGCAAGAGAATGAGAAATTGTCTTTTACCGAACAAAAGTCAAATAATCAAGGCAGCTCGAAGGCTACTCTATCTAAACCTGGTGATACGAAAGAGGGAAAAAGTGTGGACTCTATTGAAAAAGGAAGCGAATCAAGTGGAGAGCTTAGAGCCACAAACTCTGGGCCACTTAACAACCATACAGTCGAAGGGAAAACGATGGAGAATCTTGCAGAAGCTCGCCAACCGCTAAACTGTTTGCGAGATGTCGTTAAAACTGTAGGTACTAGTGAGAAAACCGCGGCGTTGAACATGGAGGAAGTGAAGAAAGATAAAAGGCCAGAATCTGGTACAGGTACCGATGAAGAAGAAAATGCTAAGAGAGATCTAGATCAAACTAAAACCAGTTCTGTTGAAAGTGCATCTTCGGTTGTCGAGAAAGAAAGCCAAGTTAAGAAAGTCGCGTATCCGAGTGGACGAAGGAGCCGTCGAGGAGAGAGCGGGCTTAAAATTTCGTCAGGCGAAGCTCATAACAGAGAAGACACCGTTGAAGTTGTGATAATGGGGCAAAGTAAACTTCCCAAGCAAAAAGGGGAATCGATGTTGATGAGTAAAAACGGACCGGGTGTTGATAAATTGGCTTCAAAGAACACACGAGAAATGTCCGGTGTCGCTGATGCAATGTTTGTGGATCCTGAAGGTAATCAGGCTTTTGGTCCCAAACATACCCCACCACTAGAGAGCAAACACTTGTTAACTCGAACCAACAACTGTGCAAATGTGGAAGGAAAGAAACGGAAAGGTGAATTGTTCGGAATGGGTTGTTTATCACGGGTTCCCAGCAAGGAGGACGATGATGTTACGACACAATCGGTAGTTAGTGAAACTGAGTTTCCTGATTTCGAAATTAAGCAAAAGGCAGAAATTATGAAACCACTTCCTGTACAATCTGATGCTGGGGCGAAGTTAAGCGAGCAAACTTCAGAGGAGGAAATTTCACCACCATCTTCTTCCTCGAATACCACTGCGACTGGTGTCACCCGAGAGGCAAGGATGGTTGAAGAACAGGGAACGTACAGAAGTGATGCTGAGGCCGATTTGGTGGAGAAAGACGATACAGCTGATAAAAGGGAGGACAAAAATTTAGGCTCCCAAAATTCTAACTCAAAATTTGCCAAGGAAAGCGTAATAAAGACTGTTGCTAAGAGTGTGATAGATGACAAATTAAGCTGTGAAACTAGTGGTTGTCCAAAACAACACGAACAGTTGATTTATAGCGACAGCAAAGTTTCTGATTTGAAAGTAGCTGAAAAAAGCGACGAGAAAATGTCTTCCTTGGAAAACAAACCCAATGTTGGGGGAGACGAAGATGTTCCCAAAACGAGCCAGGGATGTACCGGAAAGAGTGAAGACTGCCCAGGAAAGAAACAAAGAAAGAGCGAATTGAAAACGTCTCCTTCTGTAACCTCGGAACGCAGATACCACGATGAGGAAAACGACATGTTAAAACATGATCGTGCGAAAAGCAAGACCGCTGCACAGACGAGGAAGAGACAAAAAGCGACTGATACATTAAACCTAGAGCAAAAGAATGCAGACTTGAAATCAAGCCGCACATTGAGAAGTGATACGACATCGCAGAATGTCAAGGACAAAGTAGAGGAAGCTGAGTTTCACAAAGTCGGAGCGGGCTCCAGTGTGTTTGAAACCAGTTTTTTCAACGTTCCAACAAGTGGCTCTTTGCAGGAACTCAACGATGAGCAGTGTAAACACATTGAAGGTGTCCAAGCGCTTGTCATCCGGAACAAACACTTCAGTGCCTGGCTATCACTCGACACCAAGAACATCGAGTAAGTGTATTCAATTTTTTTAGTGTCTGGGTATCACTCGACTTCAACAATGTCGAGTAACTCTGTTCAATTTTTTTTACGGCTCTAAGGCACCTGCCATTGGTGTCGCTTTAAAAGTAGGATAAATAGCATACACACCAAGAAAGCGTGGAGTTCAGTCATTGTTTCTGTTGTTGAGTTTTTTTGTTACCGGTTTGGGTAGCATACCAACCTAACTACACCTTGCGAGAGCTGCTTCATGACCATGGCTCATACACTAACTTTTGCATGGTAACGTTGTTTTGCGCAAGGACATCGGACGACGACGACGCTAACGAGAACGTCGTATAAAAAAATATTATTTCCCATTATTGTAACAATTTCGTTACAACCCCAAGTCGTTCCGATTGGAAAGTGTACATCAACATTCCAGAAATAAAATTGACATGAACAGTTTGGTTATTTGGGAAGAAAATTAAAATGGTTCGTCAGGTTCGCTCGTCCTCTACACAACCTCAAATTTGGTTAACTCACGTCGTTGTCAGGAGGACTGGACGGCAAAGAAATGTACGAAAATGTAAAACGCACGTGCAGGGCGAGCAGAGCCTTTGTTTTTGTTTATTGAGCCCACTGTTGTTTTGGC
>NC_090890.1:28568373-28570873 GCF_036669925.1 Montipora capricornis | reverse complement strand
AATGTACTAGTTAGACATCCTCCCAAATTTCAACATCACTCGCGTCTGGGAATGCAAGGACAGTGCCTACTAATTCAAAGGTATAGCGTTCTTTTCCAAATTGAAGCTTAATTATCTCTGAAAAATGTGTGGTTACCCCCAATTTTCTTTTTGGATACCAAAAGCACTTGCTAAGTTCTGCTTTCTCTGCATAGTTTTTAGCCTGCGAACGCCGGAAATACGTCTTCGTTTCTCCGTTTTTCCGGAAATACGTCTTCGTTTCTCCGACCGCCGGAATTACGTCTGCGTTCGCAGGCTACGTAGTTTTGAGCCGCGCAAAAATATCCCTGGTATAGATACAATACCAATGTTTTAAATGATCTAGTGATGTTAAAAGAATCATCTTACTGCCTGAGGAAATCCATGAATATCAAATTTCCAAGTCCTAAATCAGAAATTGGCAGGCTGACATTTAGGCATAGAGCTGCCATTGCATGGAATTCACTTCCTGATTCGATCAAAAAGTCTTCTAGCCTAGAATATTTTAAAAAAAGACTTAGATCTAGTAAGGACTTAATTAATTCTATAAGTTATAATAAGGAATCTTCCATGATAAGAAACAGGAACGAGGAATTTTTTTATTGATCTTATCTTAATTAAACTGTGTCTGAATTTTTTAAAATTTTGATGATTATTTTATCTAGTTCTTAACCATATTCTTAAATTGTAGTTCATAGTGCTATATATTTATATTTGTATTATTATTATATTTATTATTTATTTCGGTTGTTTTTCTATTTATTCACATGTACATACTTTTGTCTTAAATAGTAGATAGGCAGGTCCACATCAGGACTTCAGTCTTGCGCATTCTGTAACCTGCGTTATCAAATAAACTATGTATGTATGTATGTATGTATGTATGTATGTAAGCACCACCCATCGGAAACCCGAATGTCTCGAGATGCGCATAACGTATGCGAAATAACAATAGTAGGCACGGTCCTTAACGTCATTAAGCCAGTGTTCCTCAAACTCCACTGCTCAAGTAAAAATAAACAACTACAGTTATCCTCACCAAAAAAATAAGGCTAGCCATTACACTTACCTTATAATATTGTTGGAAAGTCTTGCAAGCAAGGGCAAATGCTTAGGCAAATGCTTAGACTTCATGGGACGTTTCTTGTTGGATATCAAAATTGGGCGTGGATGCATCTACTTGCGAGCATTTCTCAAGATAAGTGTGCGCAACCTGGAGTATGTTTTTGCATTTTGTCATCTTTCGCTTGGTTGTTTTATTTTTCCTCAGATTTCTCCAAGTCTCGCTTTAGGACACTTTATTCTCGGCAATGTTTTTGGAGCTCAGGTGAGCTAACCATTAGAAAGATTTAGCATCGTGTTTCGTGAAACGGCAGAACGCAGGTTTCTTCTCGCCATAAAAGCACGATTATGCTCTTACTTTAACATTCTTCTCCCTTTTGAGAGAATGCTTAATATCTGTAGCTAACAGGCAGAAAATGATCTTAATTCAAAGACCATTTAACTTTCAACCTCACGTTTGCCGTTTGTGGTAAACGCGATGTTAAATGTTTCCGTCATTGCAAGGTTCGATAAGTGGCGGGCGGGGGTTTTCGTTTCAGGCCGGACGTTTCGTCCGGTTCTTTACCATTTCACGTCCGGTACGTTGACGCGTGGACTGAAGAAACACGAAACAAACACGCAGTAAATCCCCCGAACTAACAGGAAGCAGGTCACATTGCCTTATTTTGCTTACTAAACGGAATAATAGATCTGATGGCATTCCATTCATGCGATAAGTGTAGTTTTTCTCCAATCTCAAAAATGTAAACAGTATTTCTGAGAGTTCCAGACCTCAGCGATTGGTCGCTCACAGTGCACTTGTAATCAGCCTCACAATGAAATTACCATGTCCAGTTGAAAACCGTGTAAGCCGCTCTTCATGCTTATTTGGTATTCGGACGTCGGGCTCGCTTGACACGGCGCGTGCAACGGCGATTTATCTGTGTCAGGACGTTTTCAACGATCGAAATATTTAGAATGATTTTTCTTTGAAAACCAGACCTTGCCAGCCCATCATGCCCCGCTTGATTAGTTATTACCCTTGGAAAGAAGAAGGGTGACTCGCGTGATTTGAAACGAGTAGAAAATTACGTCTTAAAAATCTGGTTTGGGCTGTCGAAATACCTTGACCTTATACACTCCTGGTTATGACCGATTTTTGTTTTGTGTCTATTTATTGTCTTTGCCGATCACACTTGGCCTCTTTCCTTTTGTATTGAAAAACATCTTCCAGTTAGATCTGTGCGGCATGTTTGTTATTTTGCGCGAGAGCCTGAGTTCTGTGATTCATTTGGAAAGTCGATTGTTCAGTCTTTCCATTGACGTTGTCAGACGAAGCTTTTGAGCTCCTCCACATTATTGAAGAGCATTATGACCAACCCATTTGTGAGGAGAAAACTGATTCTGTATGAAGGATTTTTCAAAGAAACAGTACCATTTT
>NC_090890.1:28553373-28563373 GCF_036669925.1 Montipora capricornis | reverse complement strand
GCATCAAGCCGATTCATTTTTTTCGTTTGTGAAATAACACACTATTAATATGAAAGCATGTTTTTTGTAGAGGTTTTTTATACAATTTATCTACTTGATTGCAGGATTGTCAACTAGGCGCTATGCTATGCGTCTCATTGGCTTGTCACGCAATCCTCTGGAAAGATTGAGTGATGTTGAAAAAAAAAAGCTACGTAAATACTGGTACCTGTCACGCCTGTTGATTCTTAAATTAATCAAAGAACAAATCTTTCTCTAGTATTTTGACCAATCATAATAGACAGCAATCAATATACTGATAATGGTTATACCAAAAGAAATTGATGTCAACTGAGAGATACAAAATGGTTGGGAAACCTCTGTTTTGAATATATCAGCTTCTTACCTAAGGGATGGAGTTTTTATGGTCTTCTCAGAGACAAAAGCCGCAATTAAAAGCACAGGAAAACATCCCGCATCTCGAATCAAACTGAATATCAGAGGATCTGCTTTGTTTTCCTTGGCGAATTTAGATACTATAACCCCGTAGGCTCCAAATCCAAACTGAACAACTACAAGAGCAAACCAAACGACCCAGACACCCGCGATCGCCATCTTGGATTGAGCAATGCCACCGTCACGCAACGCAAAATAGTGCCGTGTTGAAATTTATGCGAATTGCGTTCATTTCGCATACATTACCTCCAGAGATTTTTGAGTTTGGCTTGCAACGCGTACAGACTTTTTTGTGATCTGATCTCAGAGCACAGGACCACAGACAGATGTGTATTAGCAGCCAAGTCGATTTTAACTGGGAAAGAAAACCTGAGAACCAGTAGGAAATTCCGTAAATCGGGTACGGTTAAGATCGACTGAAAACCGGGCTGGAGGTGGCAGTATTATAGATCTTAATTCGCGGTAATTAAACAAGTTATAGTATGTTGAAAGGATAAGTATACAACTACAACTCAATCTTGCGCCTTCCGAAAAAGATAGGTTTTGAGTTGACGCTTAAAAGTACTCATGTTAGCAGAAGACCTGATTTGTAATGGTAAACAGTTCCATAGTTCTGGTCCAGCAACAGTAAACGAGCGGTCACCAAGGGTGGATGAAGTTGTTAGTGTAGTTCGCTGGAATAGAAATCTATCATAATTTGTTCTTAAAGAGTATCTGGAGGGAATCTTGTGCTTTAAAAGTTCAGATATGTAATCAAGGGCCTGTCTATTTAATGCTTTGTAGCAGAGAAGTAGAATCTTAAATTGAATTCTGTGTCTAATAGGTAACCAGTGTTCACGGTTGAATAGTGAGGGAGTAATATAATCAAAGTTTGACATTACAGATGTTCCTAGCGGCAGCATTCTGTACGCGCTCAAGTTTCTGTAGCTGGCATGCAGGTAGTCCGTACAAGAGACTTTTTGCACTGAATAATCGAGCCGACTTGTCACAAACGCATTAATTAGCGTCTGAGTACAATCAAGGCGAACAAATTTCCTAATTTTCATAATATTATAAATGATAAAAGGCAACTTCGCAGATCTTATTAATGTGTTTGTCCATCTTTAACTGATTATCCAGCCAACAGCCGAGGTTCTTAACTTCACTACTAGGAACAATTGTATAATTGCCCACCGTCAAGGAGTCGATGTTGACCTTCGCAAATTGCAGTCTTGTTCCAATAATGACAAACTCTGTTTTGTCGTCATTCAGTTTCAGCCTTTCTGATAGCATCCATTCTCTTATGTCCGCAACGCAGCTTTGCATGGCCTGAACAGCGGCCAATTGTTCATCATTAGAGTTGGCATTAAAGGAGATGTACAGTTGTGTGTCGTCGGCGTATGCGTGTACATTAGGTAGATGGTGTTCAATGACCTTAAACAGTTTTTTGGTATAGAGGATAAACAGGAAAGGTAGCGACTAGAATCGGTAATGCCTATGGCTTCCTTCGGCGGTCTGGTCTTCTGGCTATGTCGGTTCGAAGGAGTCATGCATGGGTTCAATTTTCTATTGGTGAGGCTCACTTGCAAGCTGGCTCTTCTGGCAAGTGGAAAATGACGCGCGTTCGAGAATATAGGGGATTGGTGACTAGTTCGAACCGCTCACCAAGGCCAAGGCCCCTATATCTCAAACGCACGCCATTTCCGCCTGGTATATTAGCTATGCCATGCAGATGAGGCCTAACAAGGCCGAAACAGCTGTCCATGGT
The DNA here is from genome assembly GCF_036669925.1 of Montipora capricornis. NCBI lineage: Eukaryota > Metazoa > Cnidaria > Anthozoa > Scleractinia > Acroporidae > Montipora > Montipora capricornis. The sequence continues at coordinate 28,561,191 of NC_090890.1, read as the reverse complement.
TGCCAATTGACCGGAAGAAATGGTTGAGGACATGGGTGATGTGTTGGCCACACCTGGTTGGTGTTATGGTGTGTCACCTTGCTGTTTTAGTTAGATTTTTTTTTTTCAATGGTGTGGGCCCCTAGCTATCCATAACTAGGGATCAGGCTTCATGGATTACTTGTTCTAAAAATTGCCTTTTGAGGGCTTATTCTGACTGCCCAAAATGTAACGCTCGATGTGTTCCCAGACGGGGAACCCATCTCGATATCAGCACCATTCAGCAGGATGAAGTTAAGGTGCACAGACAAAACCTGTGTTCGTTTGGTCATGTCGCAGCCTCTTTCCATAAGCAAAGTTAAGTATACTGTCTTTTGTTACACTCTGTTTTTTTATAAGAACGTCTAATTTGGGGGCTGAGATTGAACGTTCTTATTTTTTTGTGAGGTACACTAAGTTCGACTACAAACTGAGCTGTTCTTCAGTGTATCATGCCATAGGAAAACCACATTGTTAATGTTGAAAAACGGCTCTAAGTATTTGAGTTAATTGTCCTGTTAATGATGCAAACCATAATTTGAAAGCGCTCCTTCCACCAGACCATGTCAACTCACGCTTTAACCTAAGACGACAGCGCCATTTTAATATGCCGAAGCTTTGTACGAACAGAACAAGTAATACTTTTATATAAAACAGTCCGGGCTGTAGTTTTATCCCACTTAAATTCATACTATATAATTTAAGATATTTTAAGATAAATATATTATATGGAATTTTTAATATTATCGTAATAATCAGTTTTTGATCTGACTTATTATCTAGGATTCATTTGTAATTTTTTCAGTATTGTAAAGCATTTGTAAATAATTGCGTAATTCAGCCTTTGGCTGCGATGCAGTTTTAATAAAATATTTATCTCTCTCTCTCTCATTAGAGAACCGCGAAGCGGCGAAAGAGAAAAACCTCTGCTTACCTTGGACTTAAATCTCACTTTCATGCAGACCTGACCCTCAAGTCCGGATTGGCTGATATTTTTACAAAGACGAAAATCAATTTGATTGGCAACACCGAGGGGTCACGTGATTGCTAAGTTGCCATTTGTTGCTTTTGTAAAATTGAAAGTGAGATTCAAGTCCAAGGTAACCAGAAGTTTTTCCCTTCTGTCTCTCTCGTGGCTCAAGAAAAACCTCTGGAACCAGGGTAACTACTCACAAAAACAAATGAGCAGAACAAAGGCTTACTGTTAACTGACTCTCAGCTTGGGAATGGTCTTAATATGCTCTTAAAATTTTGGTTAATCTCAGCCGGAACGTTTTACATGTGGACTCGTTTTGAAAATGAGACGTTATTTCTCAAACCCTTGTCACGACATTCTGTTCTCTTAAAACTTCGACCATTCAATTTCCTCCAAAAAAGTAAAACCCAGTACACAACAGTCAGAAATAAACAACTTCGTTGCAAACTTTATTGATATTTATAATGGATTTATTTTAGTCAACATCAAGACAGATACACGACGCCAAAAAAAGCTGTGCAAGCGAAAGGGAAATAACTTTCCTTCGATATTATCATAACTTTTATTAGCAAGCGGTTTTCAAACAGCTATCGAAATAAACAATTGCGCTTGCTGCACTGATTAATCGGCTCCGAAGTCGCGAATTTTCCCGTAACTTAAGGAGGCTTGAAAGGGTTTTCAGCTGAGCGCAGGCATTACTTATTCTGCTCGCGTCAGCTCATAAATCAAAACGGTTAACCGGAAATTAAAATGTGACCTAAAATTGCGAAAGCTGGAAAAAGGCATTTGTTAGAAATGCTGAGAAATATCTCGAAACATAGCTCGGTGACCTACCCTTATTTTATGCTTACGAGTAAGATGCGTGTTTTCGCATTGTTGATTAAAGATAATGTGTAAAATATTTATCTTGTGGAATTTTTCTCATCTTCCAACAGCGTTTTCATAAATAAGTTAAGTACTATTAGTTAAATTTTTCTCATACTACGTACATGTACAGGTAAAAGAATGCAAATGAGGTATTCCAAATACGTTTTTTTAAAAAAATACTAGGTCACCGAATTACCTTTTTAAGATATTTTTGAAAACGAAATTTTAGAGGGTCTATTAGCAGAACGGTACCGTTGCCATGGCAACAGTTGGGAACTCACAGAATCGCTTAACAAAAATGCCCGACATTACTATTAGTCAAATATCAAAATGTCTCCCTACTGAAAGGACCAACAGTGTTATAATCCTTTTGCATTGGAATGTTACTGTTACCTGTGGAAAACCCTTTAAAGCCGCCTTACAGAGGTTTACATGTGGTTGTTTCCGGCGAATTCAGACTGGTTCATCCCGTTGTCTGAGCACAAACCGAGTCTCTTTATTGCTCAGAGAATTAGCATACTTTGGTTTTGTACAATTGAAAATAGGTCTACTGCTGAAATTTACGATCAGGGTGATAGTAAAGAAAGATTACTCTTAATTCCAAACATTATATATATATATATATATATATATATATATATATATACTGCATCGCTGACTTATTTTATAACTAATATAACTTGTCTTGTGCTCAACAACAATCAGCCTGGAGGTCGAGACCACTTCAAAGCTGACGACGTAGTGCAAATGATGACGTGATTCAAAACCAGTTTATATGGGTTATTGCCCTAGAAGCTTGTTTGGTCAAGATGGCTGGATACTGGCCTAGTTCTTTTTTTGCGTGTTTATGGACCGAGTCCAAGTCGAGGTCCATAAACACGCAAAAAAAGAACGAGGCCAATATCCAGCCATCTTGATCGAACAAGCTTGGTCAATAAAGAATTTATTATATGAGATAAAACATCAAAAAATGATCTTCGATCTTGCGGGACCAAGCGAGAAATCCCGAGCGGGCAGTTAAGCTCCATCTTGCACGCTCAAGTAGCCAATCACAGCGCGGGATTTGGTTCATCTTGCCCGCTCACGGAGCTAGTCATATAATAAAATGTCTTATAAAAGTTTCCGCGACATTTACGAAGCTCTACAAATCACGGTCACTGGTCTCTCCGGGCAGGCATAAGGTCTAAGTTTTGAAGTATTGATATCGTAAAGTTATTTTACCTACGTTTTCATAATACAATGCACTCGTTATTCTGTCTTGCATGTTTGTATCCACCGTTCGCATATGTATGTTTCGCTACTGTTCTCGGCTTATCTGGTCTTGAAACAAAGTGATCACATCTTTCTCACCGCTGTGTTCTGTAAGGCGTTCGAATGGTTAAGAAGTCTCTCACTTTTTTCTCGACAAAATTGTAAAATTCCGGAATCGTTTCCCTCGCGTTTTTTCCTTGGTAATCGAAGAATTTTTGCGGGTGGGCCATAACATCAAGAATCTTAGTGATGAGGGTTTCATTCTATGGACAAAGAAGCAAGAAAACAGTTTTAGTACAAGAGAATGGAGAGGTTTCCAATGCAGCTATCAATGTTAAGCCCGATGAGGGAACCTCGGGCACTGGGGGGAACCTCGAGCATTGGTCAGATTTGACTTCTGTTGCCTTCCCCACTCTCGGGAATTTGACTTATATTCTGGGACATAGTAAAAGTAGTCTATATAGACCTGAGCTTGGCTTGGGTGTCAAGACTCAGCCTCTGATTGGTTGACAAAAATTATTTGGGTGTTGAATGGGTTAAAGAAAATTGTCTGTCTTTAGACCGGTTGCAACAAAATTTTGTTTAACAAATCAAAGCTTATGAAAAAAGTGTCGAGCCAATCATTTCTTGCCACGTCTAATGACGTCAATCGTCGTATGGTATAAAGATACTCCGCTAGGGTCCAAGACTTCATTTTCACACGATGCAGAAGAGTAACGGAGCTCTGTGTCAACCACTGGAACGTATCACATGACGACACGTGCAACCAGTTCGGATGAGTGGCAATATACTCATCAAAGAGACTTTTGAAAACCCGGATGTTGTAAAACGGCATCGACCAAGAAGAGACGTAGGAGTTGAACAAGAAAATTCCAAACGGTGAATGGGGTGCTTGGAATCACAGATACACTTTGTTGTAGTGTTACTGTAATTTTCAGGCTTGAAAACGAGGAAATCATCAGAGTGTTTCCAAACTTATGACTTCGTCATTAATGGAGATGCAGATGGAGGATATTAGTGGATAGAATGGGCAATGAAGATAAAGACGAAAGACGATGTATGATGATGATGAAGAAATGTATAAACATAAAGATTAACATGAGCAACGAAATGAAGGTCAAATTGGAAGAATGACATTGCAGTTGAAAAGTGTTGAAAAGTTAGGCATATAGTGCGCATGAAAGACACTCACATACCTAAAGCCCTTTTCCCTGCAAATATTTTTGTCAACCAATCTGAAGCTGAGTCTTGACACCCAATGAGAAGCCAAGCTCAGGTCTTTCTAGGCTGGGTAAAGGGGTCGTCTTCTATGACGCTGAATTTCAAATTTAGTGGGCCGTTTAGCGGCCCACTCTGTAGAATAAGGCCCGCTAATTTAGCCAATCACAGCGCGCGTACTATCTGAGAGAGATATTAGAGAGATCAAGCATCACGTTTACGACAGACGGCAAACGGCAATCGTCGGACTAAAATTTGCGTTTTGCCAAAAAAATGGAAGAAACTCGTTTGATATGAGCTCATTTCTTGCGTGTTAGCAACAGGTATCGAGTGACTTTTCAAAAGACAGCGACGAGTTAGAATATAACATAATTTTCACGTTTTTATGACAAGCAGCGGCCAACCGTTTCGCGTTTGCCGTTTCACGGAAACGCGATGCTTGATCTCTCTAATAAAAAGAAATGTGAAACGGCCAATGTCATAAAACCATGTAAATTCTGTAATAAAATATTAAACTCCTCTCTCTTCTCTTGAGCGCGCAGTTGCTCGGTATCTTTGCATTACACGCAAAAAAAGCCGTGAGCTAAAATCAAACACAAACGTTTTTGATTCTTGGCAATGTGCACATTTCAGTCGAGCGTTCGCCGTTGACTTTCCGTAAACTCGATTCCAGATCTCCCTACTGTGGCAACGTTACGCAGGTCAAACGTGCAAGCCAATCATTGACAACCAGGAGCCCATGACTTGGAGTGAGCAACTCGCATACTAAGCCTTTGTCAGAGCATTTTTACAGACCGATCTATTTTTATCGACCACCTTTTCTGCAAAAAAAACAAAGGTAGTTCCGGTTCGGTGACGCTATGACGTCGAGTTAGTTTCTTGTGATTGGTCATCGGGCTCCCGAGGGAGTCTCCTTCGCGGGAAATTCACTTTAAAAATAAATCGGTCAGTGAAAACGCCGTGACAGGAATATGGGGCTGTTGTTCGCTCCTAGTCATCGGCTCCTGCATCAACCCATTTTCTACCCCTGAATTAATGATTATCGTTTAATTCCAAATTTGCTCTGAATTTACTGAAAGTTTGACATGAATTATGGGAAATGGACTTTTTTTTTTTAAAGATAACCGTGTATGGACACAGGACTCGAACCTGGCAATGTTTTTTGATTAATAACTTGTCACCTAACCACTTGAGCACCACACCGCTAGCTGCGTCTAGTATATTTTAATAGTACAGTATACATGAAAAAATTTCTGCCATCTAATTGGCTGAGAGACATGAATTATGGGAAATGGACTTTTTTTTTTTAAAGATAACCGTGTATGGACACAGGACTCGAACCTGGCAATGTTTTTTGATTAATAACTTGTCACCTAACCACTTGAGCACCACACCGCTAGCTGCGTCTAGTATATTTTAATAGTACAGTATACATGAAAAAATTTCTGCCATCTAATTGGCTGAGAGAAGTGCAATTTTTCGGTAACACAGTGCAGAAAAGAGGTCATTGAATGAAAAAATAGGTAATTAAACGCAGAATAATAATAATAACAATCAACTTTATTTAAAGAGGGTGTACACATAACAGCTTACGCTGACAAACCAGTGGCCCTCAGAAACTTAAGTTTAGTAAGTAATACATACAAGCCTAGAATTAAAAATAGGAACTAGCCCAAGAAACTATTAAAAACAAGTATAAATAGGATATATAGAATAAAACATATTTACAATGAAACCTCAAAAGAATCAATGTCTCTATAAGAATCAATAAAATAATTTCTCAAATGGAAGTGCTACGTTTTTTCTTAAGCTCATTTGGCAGACTGTTCCATAACTTGACACTACTAACTTGAAAAGACCTTCCAGCTTCAGTAATATTACGAAACATAGGGCAGATTAAATTATGCTGGCCATGTCTGGTCTCTCTACCGTGTAGTGAGTGATTCGTAGTTAAAGTACTCTCAATATACGTAGGGGATTCCTCGTGCAGTGCCTTATAAACTAGCACGCACTTACTTATTTTAACTTCATCATAGAATGGGATCCAATTTAGTTTCTTAAAATTTTCCACTGTTCTTGATCTGGTACCTACGCCTAATATTACTCGCGCTGCACGTTTCTGAAACCGAAACACTCTCTTGAGATCCTCATTAGAACAATAAGTCCAAACTATACTGCCATACATCATGACCGGCTTAATAAGGGCATTATAGAAAAGTTACATCAAAAAAGGTAAGAAACCAAGAATTCTGATTGGTCAACGAACAAGGAAGTTAACAGATGGCCAATCAAATGCCAGCCCTGGATGGCGCAAGCTGAATTGACAAAATGGCGGACAGATTTGGCGTGAACGCGAGAATAGCAATGTTTTCATTGAAAGTTTGAAGGAAACTGCAAAACAAAGACTACAAAGGAATGCACAAACAACTGGATAATGAAAGCTTTGAACCGGTCGCCCTCAACAAAATAGTAGGGAGGATTTTTATGCCATAGTTCTTTGAAAGACGAACAAGACTGGCAAGACCACGAGCCGGATGACAGTCTTCGCGTAATGGTGGGGGTCAATAAATTTTCATGTTTTAAATGAATTTTCTCGTGCAATTTGGAATAAATGAGCATTTGCAAAATTTTCAAAGACCACAAGGCGAGTGCAAAAAAAAAAGAAAATAATTTTTGCGCTCGCTATCCTTGCGTGACCAGAAGAATGAATTCGCTTCTCGCGCACTGGTAATGCTTGCTAAGAAGGCTATGAAGCGGAAAGAAGCGATTCTCGAAGAGTGGAAACTCCGTGTTCAAATTCAGTCCACGGATATGACTTTTATTTTCCTTATTTTCTCTGCCATCACAAGTCCTGGGACACAATGCCTTAAATTAACGATAATAGCAAGAGAAAATGTTCTCTTGATAATAGTAAATTCAAGGCAAATTAAGTCAGAATTAACGATAATCGTTAATTTAGAGAAGAGATCAGTTTGAACAAAAACTGAGGGTAAAAGCGCGTCACGTTTCGACCGAACTTTGGTCATTTTTAAGCTAGAAGTGAAGATACAAATTTTTGCATAAGTATAAATATAAAACAAGGAAGTAAAAATATGTTAAGTATGAAAATGCAAAAAAGGGGTGTTTAAAAACATTCAAATATAACATAATTAAAAAGAATTTAAAAACGTTAGCATGAATTGAGTCTGACTGTACATTGAGACTTGGTCTTAGTTCATTAATAAAAAACATTAACAAATGAGACAATCAAAAGTGTTCTTGCACTTTTTTAAGGTGGTAAAATTCTCGGTAATAATGTTTCACACGGAAATGTTTTCCAATAGAGGAAGACGCAGTCTTGTGCTCGTCTACGCGTTGATGCAAACCAACATAACCTGTATCACACAGGTCACATTTAAATTGATAAACAAGGGATTGTTGGTTGACAATAGACGGCTTGACTTCGCGCGGTTTTCAGATCTAACAAACGTAAAAAAACCTTTACTTAT
>NC_090890.1:28498373-28545873 GCF_036669925.1 Montipora capricornis | reverse complement strand
TGACAGTGTTGAGGGTGAGATAAAGAAGAATTTTGAGAAAATGTTGCGATAATCCCAGTCAAAAGGGACTTTTCTCGGCTTAAAGAAGAAACTAAGGGTTTTGTATTACTTATAAAAAAAGTTTTAATTGTTTTTACGGGACTAGAACAACAAAAACATTCCACGGAATCAAATTCCAAGCTCTTTTCTCTTGTTTTTAAAAAAGATTGATTGACACTCCGGAATAATCTTAATCGCACAAGAATTTCTTTTACGAAAGAATTCGAAAGAACTCGGCAACGTGGGAGAAATGAGCCCCTTCGTGGGAAATTTTTTCTAAGAGGGCTTAATGAAGACGAATGCTTGGCATTGACGCAAAAACCAGATTTTATTGTAGAATACGGTGAGCAGGGATACTGAAGAGACTTTGCCAAGGTTTTGTTCTTTTAAAGCTGGGTCAAGGATTACCGAGAATAGCTTTTAGCTTGGAAAAAGAGGAAAAATTGTATCAAAAAAATAAATGAGTAGTTCTATAAAAATTGTGTTACCATGTTAAAAGCCGGCAGATGCTATATACATATGAATGTTTAACTAGCGAGCCACAGCTCTTATTTCGTTGTACTAACAAATGTTTTGAAATAATTTCCTGGAAAGTGTAACGAACGCTTAAAAGTGAGAACTGACGAGATGTCATATTGTTCACGTCCTTTAGTTTTGTTTTCATCTTCTGGGTCATAGCGGCTATTTTAAGTGCTTTTAATCTTACTGCAAAGATGATACAAAAACAAAGATATTAAAGATACCATAAAATGCTCTTAAAAGTCTAGACTAAATGCTATGAGTAATTCTCACGTGAAATCACTAATTTATGACATAATCGTTTTAAAAAACGTCTTTTCTAGTTCGGTTAATGACTTGAAATAAGGCTCTATTTTGAGTGTTTTTATCTCTCCTTACAGATGCTACGACTTGATCAATGTTCGTGGACAAATTTGTTGTCAAAGTTATCCATATATTAATAGAAGATTTAAAAGAGATTGGCATTGTTTTCTATGAAAACATATCAAAATCTTTCAACCGTCAACAATTTAGTTCCTGTTATGAATAAACACAGGATTAGATTTAATAGATTGTCCGATTAAGTTACTGCCACAGTTACGGGCTTCAGATTAAGCCGAGTTAATTGAATACTAAAAGCGCTTGTCATGCTATCACATGATGATACACCCTAATGTTCATTTGTAAAGTACCCGGACATTTCCACGCTGTCTATGCGAAGATGTGCTCTTTCCAGTAGGATTCATGCATATTTGTTACTGTTCAATCGAACCCATAAATAACATGATTCCTTTGAAAACAATTTTCTTTTCCGGTATAAATTTTTCAGAGCAAATAATCTGCAACACATTATTTCTCAAATGATGACAGACCAATTCAACCATTACCCTCTTCAAATCAATAAATAAGCATTAAATTAATCAACACTTCTTCTGTTGCGAAAAGAAATCTTGTACTTGTTAATAATGCTTGAATATGTATGTATCTTTTCTGCGTAATTTTCTTGTACTCCGTTCAAATATTCCCTAATTAACGAGAATTTTTCACTCGGCTCAGTGCGACAGTTTTTTGTACCTTTAACATTTTTTACGCATTTTCTTAAAAAGAACGGCCCCTCGAAAACGGACGCAACATGTAACTCCTAATAATGTTGGGATTTGTTGGCCAACAATGTTTGCGTCCTGTTGCAGCACCTTGTAAGACTCAGCCTCAAAGAAGAGCGCAACTTTGGTGACTAAGAATTTTCCTCTTTTTGTAAAGACAACATTATTATCTCAGTTTGCAGAACCTGTTTAAGGGATTAGTCCGCTTCAATTTTAACCTCCATGTTGTTTTTGTTTTTAATTACGTACTTTTGACAAGTTGGCTTTTTGGTGTTCTTTCGCATAAACATTTCACCTAGTAACGGATGCATTGAGTCCCGCAAGATCAACGCGCAGAGAAGAAAATGTGGAAGATATTCTGACGTGTCTGCATTTAAGAGTAGCAACGCCGGAGCTAAGAGAAGAAGCGGAAATTATTTAACACGGAGCAACGAAAATTACAATCGGCTCTAAAGTATAAGTCAAATGTAGAAAAGCCTACTGCGCTCTGATCTTAGCAACTACAAAATCAATAATCAGGAAATCAGGATGCAAACTTCCGTTGCTTGGGCTGACTCTTAGAACTAGTTTTTTTTTTTTTTCACGAAGTGGAATGCGTTGCTTCAGTCCTCATAACATGAACTAAAAAGAGGTCACTTTACAGCAATATGAGAACAACATGCACAAATATGATTGGGAAATAATTAGTCTTGTCAATTTGACGCTTTGGTGAGTAGCGTATGATAGAAAAGACAACATCAATTTAAAAGTGATTTTCTCAACGGGTTATGTTTGTAATGCCTACGTAGAAACACTTGCGTCTTCCGTGAAAAAAATGCGAATTTGGACCGCAAATGGCTTCAGTTAAAACGCAATAATAATCGTTTAAATTGTTGTTGTTGAATTGACAACGATCGTTATCTCCCTTATGGCAAAACACAAAGAGTTTTAGTTTTTGTTCCTGTGTATGGTTTTAATTTTTATCTCCAAAACGGGCGGTTGTCTTTGGGCAATAACGTCCGAAATTCAAGCTTCCAAAAGATTTTTCATTTCCGGAAACCAGAGAAAGACGGACGGTCCAAGCAGGTTGTAACATGCTCCAAAGAGTGATGACCTGTTGTGCTCAAAAGCGTGGGAGTTGTTTCGATGAGGAATGAATAAGAAAAAGATTGAGAAACAAAACTCTGCGTGATGTAAGGATGCTGAAACTCCTATTAGGAAGCAGTCTTTTTTTTTCTCTATTCACAATGTGGCAACCAATCCGAAACATGCTTAATTTTGACTGGCGTAGGTCAGCTGTTGGCGTAGGGGAGCTCATCATTAAGTCTTTTTCGTAGCAAATAGTACTGGTTAAATCTCGTTCTAGTGGAAAGAAGCCATTCCAGTGAACTGAACCCAGTGCACCCATTTAAGTGCATAGAACCCATTTCACTGCACAGAACCCAGGAGCTGATCCAACAAAGTGACAAACACATAAATTTAGTGTTCTATAAAAAGACAGGCTTTTCAACAAATAAACACATCTGTCCTGAAAAACAAATATGTCTTGTGAAACTTTTTTGTGGAGGGGTGCGAGCATATCAATCACTGAAAATTAACGCCCATTGAACCGACGTCAAATTAGAATTTTATCTTTCCGACTGCTACAATTAACGTTTTGTAAGTAACATGTAAACACAGACACTAGCAAGTCACGGTTAATCCGCATTTAGTAAACATCAGAAAAATATTCTTTTGGGGAAACGAATATTTCAAAGGCAATGTACCCTTACCTTTTCCCAAATCCCTTTTGAAAGTTATTCGCACCTGACAAAGCCCCGATCCGTTGTGAAAGCTGCCATAAGGAACTCGGTTAAATCCAGCGTAGACAAAAGTGTCTGTTGGAGGACCGTAAATCGAGGCTTGCCCTGAGAGGGTGAAGAGGTAGGGCTCTCGATAAAAACCCATAAACTTTCCTTTCTTAGTCGAGTTGGCGTGCTGCATTTTCCATAGCACCGTCTCATCGGATATATCGATTGTCATATTTGTTCCCTTTTCCACGGTATCGTCAACGACTGCCATCAAAGTGTTTCCATTGATTGTGTTGTTCTTGAAACCCGGTAGCTTATTGCTATAAACTCTAAATTGACGGTTGTATACTTGTACCGAAGCGCAGTTACTTGTGAATTCGTGATTCGAACCGAATCCATAACTCATCTCTGTATCCGAGATGGTGGTGGTCCAGAGATGCGGCTCGCCACCATAAATGAGCTCGATCCTAGCCTTTTTGTACGGCCCGCTAAAATTCAAACGGACAAGAGCTTGGCCATCGCACAGCCCTGGCCTAGAAGACGGAGTTGGACGGTGAATTAAGGTGACCTGTGATTTGATTGATGGGCTTGATGGTGTTGCAAGGCCTTTATCCAGATCTATTTCCACTGCAGGCATTTTGCTTGCGCTGAGTAGGGCTAAATTAAATAAATGTTCGTAAGTTAAACATATAATGAAACCTCTAGAAAGAAACGCTAACAACAGTGTGGGTATGTCAACATAAAACCTATTTGACCCACTAAGAGAAATCGGGGCCATGGGAAAATCTTTTGCACAAAACAGCTGCGCTGTCTCTGAGAAAATTTATGGAAGTACATAACAAAGGTTTTTAAAGTGTTAGAAGTGTAATCAGTTAAAATTCAAACCTTTTGTGTGAAGTAGAAGAAGAAAAGCCCGCAACGGTAATTGGAAATCACAGAAAGTCATTGTGCTCAACGGAGCTTCTCAAACTGATTGAAGGTTTGTTTGACGGCCTGAATCAACACGAAAAGTTAATTGAAAGATTAACGCAGATCGTGATTAATAAGTTGATGATTCGATTCTACTGATCCGCTCACAAAGAAAGTCGTAAAATTCCAAAGCGTAGATCCACGATGAAGGTTCTGATCGCTCCACTATCATTGACACAAGTGGATACGGTGTACGGATGGCGTCTGTTCTGTGTTCTGCTAATTGGTTGGATTGTTATGTGACGAATGCCTTTTATTCGAATCACTTATCACTCTTGACAAGAGAATTTGTATATGCGCTCATTGAAGTATAGACATTTCCTCTGCCGGGGCTGTGCAGGAAACTGGGATCGGTTGCAATTTCAACCAAGGATCAAAGATCAAATCACATGGTGAGATCAAATGTCCTCTGAAAGGAGTGATTTAAACTGAAATTTTCGTATTATCCTATAAACTGTTCTCAGTCGGAAAACATTGTGTAAGCCTAAACGGCGACGATGAAGGATTATATTAAGCTTCAAGTTATGCCAATTCCTTATTCACAATCATTCACAGTAAAACGAGATTTTTCACACGATAGCTATAATCAGTGTTAATTTTTTTAATGGAATAATGCACGTGTCAAGCGAGACGGCGACAATATTATATCGTGCTTTGAGTTGACAATTTAACATTTATACGATCAAAATACTATCCACGTTTCCTTAACCTCACGCCCTTGCATCCCGTATTACAAGTACCCACATGCTTCATGCCGGCTGGTTTTTTCTTATATATGATGCGCAGGCGATGTAGAGATGTGGTTTGAAGCTCGGTTTAATGCTGTGCACTCGCGGCAATCAATGACATGAGTATTTTAAAACAAACACTGTGAGCTCAGAAGCAAGGGAAAATTCATGAAAACGACTTTTTTCTAGTAACCCCTTTGTCGAAAAACCCCGAGGGCATTTAAACCCCATTGAATGCTTTCATTAAAGCATTATCTATCGAAGTTTGATTGGTCCGGACTTGACATTCAGTTGTTCACGCGTGCGTTTTAGTCTGGGGCATTTTTTGTTGCCCAATTTTATATTTTTACTCTATCTTGTCTCTTTTTCATTCTGTGTTCTCTTGGATGGTATGTCGGCTTCGCAAAAGCCTATCACTTTGCCAATTAGTCTACTTTTTCTTTCTTAATTAAATTTTGATTCCATTGAAGAAATTGTCCACACCAAATTATAGTTGTTGATAGGTGTTTCTTTGCTGAAAAGTACCCAGTTGCCAGGAGTTGACGGGCTCCTGTACTTACTTAAAATAGAAATGTTGCATAACAGGCTCGAAATTCTTATGTAATTTATGAGTTCCTGTGCTACTTGCTTCAGTCTGGTAAGAAGACAATATTTCTGCGTCCAGAAAGAGTTAGAAAACATAGGATTTTTTTGCAAATTTTATTCAAAATGGAATGCCATTGCAAGGGCCAATCAATGGAAACAGGATTAAAGATAATCTCTTTTAATGACGAATCTTTATGGTGTATTTACACACAAAATGAGATCAAATTTTAAAAAGAAATCCACAAAGAGGAATCTCAATTTGTCAGGCTTTTGCGTCATCTCTGTGTGAATCTATATGTTTTTTCCGCTTCGCACATTTCCTAAGAGTCCGCGAGAATGTTGCTCTCTTCAGCTACCCAAGGTCTCATCCTTTGATGTTTTCGATGAACGACAAAGGTTAAGAATTTTGACTATTAGATGAAAGATAGCATAGTAATTGATAACTAATACTTTTCAGAACCTTAGCAGGCAAAAAAGAACTATTTTTAAGACATCAAAGATGTGTTGAGTGATGCGATTGTCAGAGTGCTTCGAATTCCACATAACATTTTTAAAAGAACAATTATGTTTTGAGCAAAAGTCGCATTGCTATGTTCTTCAGTCAAATCAAAAGTATGAAGGATGTTCACTCTATAAGTCACTACACCCACGCCGAGAATTAGGGAAAGATGTAGTTTTCTACTTTCGGTAAATTAATATTTCTGCGCATACTTGCCCCAAATATTTCAGTTGTGGACATTCGAGCATACGAGTTTCTACCTACATTTTCTCGATTGCTTATTTCGAGTCACTTAATAAAGAGAACAACCTAAGAACAACCTGGGAACTCTGCCAACTTTCTACTGAGAAATCACTTCAATGATTATCCACAGGGCTCCGGGCTTTCCAGTGTCAGCGGCTGGTAACCAGGCCTTCAAAGCATTGATTCCCAGCCAAAAAAGTGAGAATTTCTTTTAATAACGCAATGTTCGATGTTGAATCTTTCAAATCCTATTCTTCTCTTGTTTTCGAAGACTTCTTTCATACAAATATTCTCGAAACATGTTTAAGCTACTTAAAATGATTATAGTTATTCGCGAGAATGTTTTCAAGTTTGCATTGGCAATATTCCTATCCAGAATGGCGAAAATCCGTCAAAGATGTCCATTGAACCATTTAATTTAAGCCCATCAGCAATTTTTTTGCACAAAATGATTGTGTGTTCTTAAAGTTGACGGGACGTCTCGTGGAGAAGGTTTCTTGCCAACATTCATTGAAGTACAATAATATTAAACCCTTTTGAATTTATCTTTCCTCCTTACATCTACAAGTATCAAGAGAGCTGCCATTAAGTACTTCGAGACTTGAGATGGGAAATCTGGGCTACGTTTAAGGCAAATAATGATAAACAATTGATTAATTCCATAAAACCTCTTGGCACTTTTGGCTGGTTTCGCCAGATTTTTTTAAGACGAAATGATAATATGGTCAAAAATCGATAAAGTATATCATAGAATTGAGTTGTGTGTTTAGTTTTCGGTATATTGAGTTTTCCAAGCTTTTCTCGGTGCTCTCCCAAACTTCCAGCGCGCATTTTATAATTAGATGTACACAGAGCTAAAAGTATGACAGAACCCATTCTCATTTCAAAATAGACCCCATTTTCGTATTCTTTTTACAAGGTTCAAGGAAATTTGAGCATCGGAGGTGAGGTCGACGCTCTGAAGTTGAATACAGACAAAGAATATCAAGCGAAGCTATGATCCTCGCAGTTATGAACGCAAGCTTTGCAATTGCGTAAAGAAGCCTGAAAAATTCAGGACTTTAACGAGGTTTGAACCAAAAGAATAATTAGAAAAATCGGCCACTTTGGAATACGATATATCGGTTAAACCAGTCGACAATGGCAAAATCAAGAACTTGTCACTTCAAAACATAACTTTGCTCCATCCTAACAACTTTATGATGATTCTGTCTAGTACACGATATCCAATGTGAGCGACGTATCCTACACTGAGTGAATGGATTTGTACCATGGATTTTGAAGTTAAAATAGTAAGTAAAGGATTCACTCTCGTATGGTCATGTTTTCGTTTAACTGCTTAACTTTGGTTATTTCACATTTTCTTTTGCCGAGCAAGGTAGTACGTAATATCCGCACCCCCTGGTTTCACGTCCTTTCTCATGGAAGCACGGTGACGGCCAAGCTTCCTAACTTGGATCACGGAGAGCAAAAATGAAAACCTCACACTGGACTCCCTACTGACAGGTGAAGGACATTGGCTCTGCACGAGAGTATTGGAAATCCTTCAACATTTGTTCCTTGATCAGAGCCTGGGTGACAGTGTGGGTAAAGACGATCTCAGCCACACAAGAGTTGGTCAAAACTCGATAGTAATGTCTGATTCGTAATTTCTGATAGGACGGTTGCGCATATTCAAAGGCGCATGCAAGAAAGCCTTGTTTTGGCGTTAAAAACTGTTTACTTTCAAATTGTTTTTAATTTTGTCGAAAAAGCTGTCATAAGCTGCTTTATTTCTAATGTGCCAAAACTAATCACCGGATTTGAATTTCAATATACTGGGCGAGATCTTGGTCGGGAGCCATTCGGTGTTGATTAGTGTTCAACATTCAATCATCATGCAGCTTATTTACCAATCAAGATTTTTGTAAAAGAAGTTATTTTTTTCACATTTATTTAGTGATATACATTCTTTTCTCAGGGTAAGTTGCATTTTAAACTGAGCACTAAAATGAAGGGCTCGGATGTTTTTAATCAAGAGTTGGCTTTATCGGCTTTCAAATAACTCCGTCCTTTGTGCCTTAGCAGGATCGTTTATGAAGGTAACACAACACCAGACAAGGTTTGCACATCCGGCATGATGCCCTGATTGGTGAACCTTTGGCAATGTTATGTCAAAAACCGGAACGCTGTCGAAAGTAACGTTGCACCAACGTCAATCTTGATTGAATTAACGCCGCTCCTGCATGATTTACCAAAGTGAAAGTTAATGGCATTAAAAAGATGCCTTAGCAGCGTGAGCTCTTTTCAGCGATCCTGTCGCGTGGGGCCAAAACTAAGGACATTATTAAAAACATGAGAGCGTAAGATCATTTTGCAGTCAAATGAGCACGAAAATTCTGATTTATCGACGGCATGAGTTAACTACCGTATGAGGAATCTTTTCGAGCTGACGTTTCGAGTGTTAGCCTTTTGCAGGAGCTTGACTCTCTCTTACAAGCCCTATGAGTCAACCTTTGAAAGAACCTTTCTATTTTTAGCATGTACATAATTGAGGGAGAGCTAAAAAGAGAGCCCGCAGATCTTTGGACCTGGTGTTAAGCGGCAGATTTGGCAAAACCAACTGATATATGAATGGTACTGGGTTTGAGTTTGGGTTGGAGAGGAGCGAAAGCCCTGGGTTCGAGCTCAACAGGTTCGCTTGATATTTTTCATTCGAAAACATGCGCAGCAGCTTGGTACACTCGTGGACACCTCGTGCTTTCGTGCTCATGTTATTTTCCGGAGTGCATGGGAAAAGAATATTCATAACGGGAAAGCTTTTGGAAGTATAGCAATCATGAGCTAAGGAAACCCAACATGATCTCAAGTATTAATTCTTGTGAGAGTAAAAAGGTCTCAATCTCTCTCTCTCTTTTTTTGGGGAGTTTAAGAAACGACGATAGCTACGACTACGGCAACGCCAAAACGCAGTAACGAAGCATAAAATAGTAGTGCTGCACGTGCAACACGGATTTTAGCAAGTAAATTGGCGTGGTCCTTTGCATAACGACGACGTGAACTCACCAAATTTGAGGTTTTGACGACAACGTAAGCATGCAATCATGAGAAAAACCTTTCATTCTCTCTTTCCACTCTGAAACCGCTAGTACCAATTTATTTTTAGGATACTTCGCCCATACTTCGCCCATATTGTAGGACAAGAACGAGACTGAGTAATTGCGAAAGACTTATGATAGAGCCATGTTATATTTCGAGGTGACGTTTTCGTCGACCGGTGCCGTCGTTGATCTTAAACTTACTTTTATCTCCACGTTGCCGTCTCGTATGTTTTCGGAGAACCGTAAATAGCCTCTTCCATCAACATTTCCATTCCTGAGAGTGGAACTTACAGGTTTTAATGTTCTGTCTAACACCAGACGACTTAACTCGTCAAGATGGGCCACCTCTGCCAGATAATTTGTTAACAACGGCTAGGTCTACTCAAACCCTAACCCCTAACCCCATTTAACCCTTTAATTTTAGTCCTGAGAACTCGAGAGAGACTTAAAGATCTTCAGACTCTGTCTAACGCCAGGCGGGGGCCGCTCCCGGGATGAATGGGTTAATTAAACGTAATAAGCTTATAAAATTTATGTGATAAACTTACTGTTCATGATTCAGTATTGTATCTCAACTCATTATAGTCACTGAATAAGTGCCAGTTTGATTGCACTAAGCAAGCAAGTTTGATCACATTAGAAAGACTCACTTCAAATAATAAAATGAAATTACTACTACTAAATCACAGTTTGAGAAAATTTGCTATCTTTGTCCATGTCTATTTTTATTCTACCTAAAATGAAGACGACTTTGATCTTAATAAACGGGTTTTCCAGTTGCTGTTTCTGCAAGAAACTGTGTTGCTTCACTGTGAAGTACTGCGAGCACTTGTTCAGTGTTTTTCAATGGAAGCTGTAACATTTAAC
Source organism: Montipora capricornis (assembly GCF_036669925.1). NCBI lineage: Eukaryota > Metazoa > Cnidaria > Anthozoa > Scleractinia > Acroporidae > Montipora > Montipora capricornis. The sequence goes on along the minus strand of NC_090890.1, from coordinate 28,535,493 downwards.
ACGTCTCTAGGTTACAGTGAGTTTGTCAATTTTGACTTACTCGATTTTTCAACATTCATGAGATCCGTCTCCCATTTCGGATCTCAATTCGCTAGGATTTTGTCGTGGTTGATTTCCGCTACTTTATGGTGCATGGATTCCTTCTTCATGGTTATTTTCGACTCAGACCGAGGGCCCTGTTTGCAAAATACCACGATGAAGACACGTAGATATATTCTGGGAATTTAAGGCACAGGTGTTGCAATAGAGTTTCTCCGATACAGTGAACATTACCAGTTGCACACTGATACTAAGCAGGACGGAATCCATGACGCCATTATGGACCTCACGCAACGTGAAGTCCACGTGATAGAGAACAGGTCGAGAAAGACAACATCAAAAAATAGTTCTACCACTGTTATGATCTTGTGAATTTTTCAATTCCTCCCGTGTGTTAAGTGTGTACGGCTTGTCTGAGAATTATGAATGGCATTCACCGCGTTGGAGCGAGAAAAATGAAAAATTAATCAGTACCGTGAGCTGTTGTAGGAAGGGCCGCAGATCGGGAGAGAAACGACTTTTGTCAACTCTGGTATGAATTCACGAAAAGAGAACATTTACTGATCACATGCACCTTAAGGCATTTGAGTGAATTCATTTGCAGGGTCGCTTTTTGCCTTAGCCAAGCGACTAAAGCGAACGGTCCGTGTGGAAATATTTTGTCAAGGCAATACGACTCCTGCTGGGTGTAAGTGCCAGCAATTAAGCAGTTTAAAGCAAATTAAGTTCTTCTCAAACTGAAGACATTTAGCTGTTAGTTGTGACAGGCACTTAAACTTATCTAAAATTCCAACAGTACGTGTGCAGTTGGCGAGCTAAAAACTTACCCCTTTTCCGGATTACACGTGACCTTCTTATCTGCATTCCTAATTTGGATCGTGCGCACATGCAAGCGAAGAATACCATACAGCGTGTGGGAAAATGCACTTTCCAGTGCTTTCTTCCTCAATAACACCCCTAAAATGTGATAACCCTTGATCCCGAATGATAAAGTATGCACGTCCACAAAAATAAAATAGAATTAGTAAAACAAAAAAATTATAGCTTGAGTACTCACAGCAAGACAATACTCGACTAAGAAGTAAACTTATTTCTTTTATAAGTCTCACGAAACTTGATCCCGAATGATAAAGTGTGCACGTCCACAAAAATTAAATAGAATTGATAAAACAAAAAAATTGTAGCTTGAGTACTCACAGCAAGACAATACTCGACTAAGAAGCAAACTTATTTCTTTTATAAGTCTCACGAAACTAGAAAGAAAAAGAGTTTCTTGTCATTTGGGCGAAAATGGTCTCTGGTCTAGTTTTTAGAAAGGATTCCTGAAAAGAGAAATAAGAACGGCAACGTCTACACTAAAAGAAAGAGGAACTTTCCCATGAAAGCTTGCTCTCATCTCGGCGCCATTAATCCTCTAAGTGAAGCGGTAGATGAACTTAGCAATGGTAATTTCAAGTTTGTGATTGTTGCATGAACTGTTGAGAAATATTAATGTGATTATTTCAAACGTTCTGCAAGAAACAAAAGTCCACTGTCGAGTTGCAATACTTGATAACGACAGAATTAACTTTCAAGGCTACTTTGTAGTGCTAAAGATTCCACGAAATCCAGTAGAGTAAGCTTAATTAGTCGTGGAAATGTGCCTCCACGAGGAAAAGTAAAATTTCCGAGCAGTACAATCCCGGCAAACCTTTGATTGCCAATTCCAGAAGTTTTCTTCGCGTTACTGAAAATTCCCTAACCACCAAATTGACAAGGTTACAAGAAAATAAGCAATTTTTGCTTTAGCTCTTTCTAATGCGCTTCCTAGTTTAGCTGCTTACGGAGCAAGGCAAATTTTTTATACAAATAAACAAATAAATAAATACAAGAGAGAACGCGTAAAAAGCCTGATAGTGGCTCCACAGTTGTACTTTTCAATTGAGAACTGACCGGATGATTCAGCTGAAAAAATTCAAAGTTTACACAATCTACAAGCTCGTAGCAATTCTATGCATCGGGCAGAATGCAGAGACATTACTTTGGTTTTCGAGACCAATTACGCTTTGAACTGGTTAAACGTGATCCGACCTTTGGGAGTCATTGAATTAGAGAAGAATAGGAAAAACCGGCGACTATATTTAACAATTATTCGCCGAAGGCGAAGTGATTATCGGTGAATATTCACCGAGACGAAGTCGAGGTGAATATTCACCGATAATCACTGAGCCTGAGGCGAATAATTGTTTCAGTATAAATACACAGGTGATTATTTCAGAAAAGAGAAAAAAAAACATTTCAACGCGAAATCGTCTTCACTTACAGTGGCAAAACGACTACTGGCAGCCATTTTGTCCGTCGAGGTGATTATCAGCTGATAATCCGAGATAGCGAGCCAATGAGAGCGCGCGATTTTGTATAATCACCTGTGTATTTATACTAATAACATATATTAAGGGGTCAATATTAAGCTCCTTGATTTCCCAAAAGAGCTAATTTTAATTTTCACGCACGGCTTTTTTGAGAGCAATGATACAATTTTCTGCCTATTTTGGATGACTTAGGACAATATTACAATGACTGTCTTATTTTTCCTTGAAAATGTAGAAAATTCGGGCATTTTTAGTGCGACTGCTCAAGCGCTTCTACGAAAAACTTTTCAAGAGAACGAAGACTGAGGAAAACAATATGCACGATAAATCTTTGGGAATAAAAAGCCTAACCGCAGAAATGTTCCTTCTTTGCAACACACCAGTTAAAATAATTCACTCGGAGGGGATCGGAGCACATGCTTTCGACGGTCGCCATCTTGAGCATTGCTCAAGAAGATTAAACCACAAATATTCATTTTAGTTCTAATTTCTCATAAGTAGTCATCTGTCTTCCCAGACAGTCGGCCGCCCGAGTACAGATGGGATATTCCTTTTTCGATAGGCAGAGTTCCAGAAAATCCGCTGCCAATTCTGTGAGATCCTTCGTAAACTTCATTGAAGCCCTTGAGGAAAGCTCAAGCTCATGCATTGACAAGGTTGGCGAGCTCTGACTTTGATTGTGTTTCTTTGGATCTTTCCTCTTGACCTTATCAGTAGTCACATTGAGAATTTCCAAGCGTCCATCACCCTAGTCCTAATCAACGTCAGAAAAGTGTCTATTTTTAAACCAATTTTTGCAGGAAAATAAGCGACAGCCTTGTTGGTGTTCCAAAACAAAGAAATGGCGGCCATGATGGTGTACCAAACTAATCCTGCGGGAATTGACCTCTGTTTTGATGCAAATACTTTCTTCGTAGATAGAAACAACAAACTTCGCCATGTTCTCGGAATGAGCGCTTATTCGCAAATAATTATGGGTCATTCACAACTTCTCTCATGTGTTTTGAGAACTGTTTCAGCGTGTATCATCGACTTACGCCATATTTACAATTTTGCAAATTTCATCCAATTTATAAATATTGACACACCATATGTGCAGTACAGAATGCGCAGTGGAATACTGAGGAATCACCATAATTTGTTTAAGACTCCAGAGGACGTTGAATGGAAGTAAAAGAACGTTGCGGGGGTTCATGTTTTGACTTTATAATAAGCAGAAAACCACGTCCTGTCCTCGTAAAGATCCCGCTTTCCGTCCTCCCATACCTTCCTTCCTTTTCTCGGGCTTCCGCCCTCCTTTTTCCTCATCTCACTTTGCACGGCTTTGTCTTGCTAAATATCTTACCACAACTATATACCTTCCGCGAAAATGTAGAGAGAAGTGCAATACGTAATAACACGTAGAACATAATTAATAGAGCGTTTTCACGTGACGTCACAGCTGCCACGTTGGTGTTCCAAAACAAAGAAATGGCGGCCATGATGGTGTACCAAACTAATCCTCCGGGAATTGAACTCTATTTTTATGCAAATACTTTCTTTTGTTTCAGTAATCCAATATGGCTACTGGTCACGTGAGTGAAAACGCTCTATAGGAGGTTAATCAAGGACAACGACGACCGCTACGAAAACGCCACAAAACTGCAGGTCAAATGAACAAAAACGGAAGGTTCTCCACACCCTGCACGTGCTTTTTACACCTTAGAGCATTCTTAAGCCGTTGTCGTCTTGACAACTACGTGAAATGACCATATTATGTGAAAGACGCGAACACCTGGCTGTAAATTTTCAGTTTTCTTTCCAAACAACCATATAGTTCATTCCGATTTTACTCCAGTGGAGTGTTGATACATATTTTCCATGGTGGAAGACTTGGCGGAGTAGTCGTGAAATGAAGTAGTAATTTTCATGGCTGTCATCGACGATTGCTATGGAAAAGCTCACGAAAAAAAAAGAGAAATCAACCGATGTAAACTGTACTTTTATTAATTCTGGAAAAGGCTTGTTACGGAAAACAGTGAACAACTGTAATAGATACATAAGAATACTCTGTCAATCGAAGCGCATTAGAATTACACATTATAAAATATCTTCGCATGCCGAATGAATCGTTGACTTTATAATTCTGGGATATCCACTGCGAAGAGGGCGACTCGATTTTTTATTGGCAATTAGAATTAACGGTAATCTCGAAAAGTTGCTCATTTCTAAAGCGCTTTGAAAACGGCAACATGACGGAGAACGATGCTGAAAAATTTTAATTAAATTATTTAACTAATCAAGAAATAGCATGTTGACTTCAAGGATAATAAGAAAAATGAACCAATGGATTGATTCAGGCGGATCAGGTTTCTCTCGCGCTTACAGCAATATTTCTTCTTGTTTAAAGTCAAGGATTGGACAGGGTTTTTGCTGCCTGGACTTGAGGCCCGTTTCTCGAAAGTCCCGAAAACTTTTCGGGCCCGAAAAGTCATTTATGAAACTGCCAACCACTTGTTTTGGAAAGCCGATCTTTTAACACGTTTTTAAAGTAATTTAAGGCCTGGCCAAACGCTCGCAACATTTCAGCGCAACATCTTGCAACATTATTGGGCACAACATGTTGCGTACGTTTGGCCACCCTGTTGCGATATGTTGCGTGCGTTTGGCCAGTCCATTCAACACATGCCGCAACATCATGCAACAATGTTGCGTTGACGTTGAAATGTTGCGAGCGTTTGGCCAGGGCTATATATAACGAAAAGAAAAAGGACTGTGAACTTTGACGACTTAAATCCTCTCCGTTCTTGAAATACAAACGGAATTGTGACACTCGAAAACGGACCGTAAAGTTTCGGGACTTTCGGGAAACGGGCCCCAGGTGAACGAATGTACCATTTTTTTAAAAACATTAAATTCTATTCCAAACCCAGACTTGCTGAAATAATACGTCTTCCAGTTTACTGCCTTTGCTTTCTTTTAAGAAGGAAGAAAACTACGTTTAAGGGAGCTTCTTAGGACATCTAATAGCCTTAATTTTAATTTTTCGTTAAATATGGACTCTGCATCTAGGACGTGTTTACGTCAGACGCACGCGCAATAGAACAATTTGGACGAGCCATTCTTTTTATAATTATTACTTAGAATAATTACGTGGATTAGCGAATCATTTAGCACAGACTTTTTCTTCAAAAGATCCAGCCTATCTCCAAGATGACTCAAAGAAAAAGGCCCAAAAGGCTTATATAATGATGAAAAACTTGTCAGTTTTTAGAATTCTGTTAAGACGAAACGAGAAAATCTAAAATACTATTATCGTGTACCAAAACTACTTTTCCTGTACACTTTTACATCACATCTAAATCAACAAAAAGTATCTAAAATGTCTTATGAAACAGCAAAAATCAATTCCTGGCGTTCTGACAATGCCTGGCAACCACAGCAACCATAGCAACGACAGCAACGCCCACGACCATTGCCGAAGCTATTACGACGATCACGACCGAAGACACGACAACAGCGTTGTCGGAAGTGTCCAGTTGGACGACTTTCTCGCACTTAGTATTATTACCAGCGGTCGTCACTGCCGTGATGTTATGGGCTGCCAGCGTCTTATTGGTCGGTTTTTCGTTTTCGTCTTCGTCCTCGTCTACGTAGTCGGTGATTTCCCCGATGCCTGGCTCGCTAGACATATGAACAATACCGATTTCCGATTTGCTGTCGGCACTTTCAGAAGAGCTCTTATCCTTGGATTTTTTATCGTGATTCTTGGTTTTCTTGGATTTGGGAACGTGAAGAGTGATTGTGTTTCCTTCAACATGGGAAGAGATCGAGTCTGACTCTTCGGTCTCAGTTCCGACAACAAGATAGCGGCGTCCATCAATGGTAATATTACCAATGAACTTATGAATCTTGTTTTTCTTCGGTCCTTTGGATGGTTTCTCCTTTGCAACAATGTGCTCTCTTCCTTTGCCCTTGATATCGTGCGGCTTAGGTAAAATTTTCCCATCGCCTAATTTACCGAACACCGAAATGCCTTTTGGTAGACCAGTCAGGCCCACGCCCATTCCAGAGCCCACGTCATTACTGGTCAGTACTTTGCTAGTTGCTATTGGCCCTTGTTTGTGTGATGCCGAGTCCTGGTTGTGCCTATTGTGAGCTTCGTCGATGACGTCGAAAATCTTCGGGATCTCCCGCCCACCGCTGCCACCAACCGCGTAGGCATTCGGCACTGCCGATTCATCGATAATGTCGAGAATTTCCGGCAGCGTTTCGTGCGTGTGTGACCCGAAAAGGACGGACTTGGGAGTGACCTTAACCGATGGTTTCTCTGTAGGCAGCAAAGAGACCTCTTCCACGTGACTGGATGAAAGTTGCTTGGTGAATCCCTGATCCCGAATAACGTTTTCCACGTCATTTGGCACCAGTGATTCCTGAGATGGCCATGCGTGCAATGTGGGCATCTTATTGGTTGGTCGCAAGTTGATAGGGTTAACATATTTCACAGGCTTGGGCACAACGTGTTCCACCTCTTTAACAGTGTCAGGAACAAGCTTAGCACCGGCTGCGGATGGCGCAGTCGTAGGAACAAAACCAACGATTTGATGCTGAAAGAAACCTTTTAGATACCCCGTCGGGTAAAAAGGTTTGGGCCTCTGCGCGGAATAATCCAGCTTCTGTGAATTTCCAGACGAAATTGCTGGTGGTATGGAAGGAGGAGGAGGAGGAACTGTGTCAACAGTAGCCAGAGTGGGAGTTGTTGCCGTAGTAACCGGAGCTGCCGTGGTTACTGTGGTAACTGGGGGTGCTGTGGCTGCAGTAGTAGTCGGTGTAGTAGCGGGGGAAGCCGTTGTTGCTATGGTTGCAATATGTTGCTTGTCAGCGGGTTTATCACTAATATGATCTCGAAAATTGATGATAATATCTTCGACATTTGAGGACAAGCCGAATGGGTTTTGATGGGCGTTACTCTCTGGTAAAAGCCCTTGATATTTCATAAACTGGTCGAGTTGGTTTTGGCTTGGAAGACCAGATGCCGATTTTGGCGAATCGTAATAAGAGTTGGGATAAACATAGTCATTTATTGTCTGGTCAATATCGGGTTTATCTCTCCACGGTGACCAGACTCCTCCGTGCTGATCAGGACGCGCATTTTCGTCCGCTTGAGGGTAAAGAACAGGCGCGGATTTGCGGTAATAAAATTTCAGCCTCTCCACCATGACTTTCAAAGTGTTGGGCATGAAATCGGCCAGGTTATGATACTCGCATGGATCCCATTTGATGTTGAACAAGCAAGGCTTTTTCTCTGGGTTACAAATGGGTGCTTTGGTGTACAGCAGTGGGTGCGGATGCTTCACAGTGCAATCCACTGTAACATCCTTCAACAGACTTGGCTTAGGAACCTGGTCTAATTCATGCAGGCTTTCTGGCCTGGGATACCAATCGCCATAGAAACTACGATTTTGATGCACGATCATTTTGTAGTCTCCAATTCTGAGAGCTGCCTTTTTCTCTTTCAGGGAATCCAAACCGTGTAAGATCTCATACCGCGGAGACTGGGCGTCATTGGAAATCGTATCCCAGATGTTGAAACCGTCAATGGGTCCCAGGCTTTTCACATCACCTCCAGCCAGCGAATAGAAAGTTGGGAACCAGTCAGACGCGTGCAGTAACGCGGTTGAAACTCGACCTGGGGGTGAATAATTCAAAAATTGTAAATACGCCACCCCTAAATAGTTTAAAATCTGCATTTGCGAGGGTATGCTCTTCAGCTGCCTTAAAAAAATTAAAACTGTAAAACGCTTTGTTTCTAATGGAATTGCAGTTGACTGTCATGCTAGTCCACAGACACACTACTTTACTAATTTGGATGTAGACAATTGAAAAAGAACAGAATGTGTGTGCTTATTAAGAACCCCAACTGGCGGTACTCTACCGGTTGGCTGCATAAAACGAGGTTCAAAATTGAATTCGGGATCAATGAAGACAACCTAGGCAGAGGTCAGAGGGTGTGCAAAGGAAAATCGGGCTCCATTACGACCAAGACGCCTCCGCATCGCCTTCTCTCAGAGCGGTAGTATTTCCTCGAATGGTAGGTTCATCGCCTACTATGGACAGAAGCGGTTAATTCCAATCGACCGGCCCAAACGTTCGTATCGACATCTATTAAAAACTAACCAACACTTAGATCACCACTGTCCCGCTTGATGAAGTGATTGTTAAAAAAATTATCGTATTTATAGTGCCATGCTTAAGGCAACTATTCGAAATAATCGCCCTCCGTGTCTGACCACGTGCCTTGAAAACGACCGTCCCTTTTGGGTAGGAGAAAGTAACAATCGTTGCCCACTCACCCCCTCCCTCCTCCTCACCTCGACGATGATCTTCATTGATTATGAGCGTCAAGTGTATTAACATTAGGCGCTACCCTACTCTGGGTTACGCACCTCGGCAACGCGGTAGGAAATCACTGAAACGAAACAGAAGCTCGTCTTACCTCTCTTCTTGAGAAGCGGACTGTGCACGAATCCAACCCCACGAACTCCACCCTCCCACAAAGTATTTTTAGCACCTCGCAGGGGATAATTTGAGCCCGCACTTGCGTCCAATCCACCAGCGGCGCCGCCGTTATCGGTGGTGAATATGATGATCGAATTATCGTAAAGTCCTTTCCTCTTTAACGTTGTTACTATCTGGCGAACTGATTCATCCAGGGCCGACACCATACCTGAAAGCAAGAAATTACTAAATCAGGAACCCATGACTAGGAGCGAACAAAAGCACTGTATTCCTGTCGCGGCATTTTCACAGACCGATTTATTTTTAGATTAAAATTTCCCGCGAATGAGATTCGCGCAGGAGCCCGATGATTAATCACAAGAAACTAACTTGACGTCATGGCGTCACCGAACCGGAACTGCCTTTGTTTTCGCGGAAACCGTAGTCTAAAAATAGATCGATCAGTAAAAATGCCGAGTTGAGAGTTCGCTCCTTGTCTAAGGCTACTGATTAAATCAATTTCCATTTTTTGCAGTGAAAACAAAGGGAAAGTATTTGTTTTGGCTTATCAAATCAGACCTAAGCAATCGAATGAACCAATCACAAAGCAAAGAAAATGAATTTTATTGTATAAAATTTATTTTGAATTTGCACCAACCACAACCGTAAGTTCTGCGCAGGATATCCTGCTCTTGGCACTTGCAATATAACTTCAGGAAGAACCAATCAGAAAACATCGTCGCCTTGAGTCGTGTTTCTATGGGTTAATTATATTCCTTGAATTAATTTGTTCTAAAATTTCGCTAGATCACACCTGCGAAAGTTCTTCTCTTTTCGTCCCCGATGTAACTGAGCCTATCGAGATATTTTTGAGGGGCCTGGAGTGGTTGATTCTCATTCCCAACATGCACCGCTTGCTGTGCAAAGTACAAGAACAAGGGTTTGGAGCTGTCGTGTTGGTTGATGACCTTGTCGGCTTCACGAGTAAACAACTCTGTGCCGTATGTACCAGTTTCATTGTAAACCACCTGATGATAGTAATATAAACGAAAAACAAATCAAAAGCTAGGCTCGTATGACAATGCGGTCGCGTTAATTTCCTACAGTAAAGTATATTTCGGCTGGCCAAACCATCCTTCTTCAGGTATAAATGAGAGTTGACGCTGGATTGCTTCAGAGAGGCCATTTTGGCGGTCGGACGCCAGGCGGCACTTGTCCCGCGAGAACACCGCTGACAATTCGCTGGAAGTATTTCGCTCTTAGCAACAGGCTTGCAGTTGTGAAGGACCCCCTTAAGGCTATTTAGCCAAATTAGATTTTTCCTGGAAGGCATTGCTTATCATGGCAACTGTAAAATTCAAAATCCGATTGAGCTCTTTTCGTTTTTAGTCTGTGCCAAGCAATTACATGCATTTTGTACTTTCAGTTAGGTTTTTATAGATTGTGCTAGCAAAATTTGAGGAAACTGGCATAATTTTCGCCGATTTTTAAAAAGTAGCACTGCTAGCATAATCGGTATATATTGATAAGCCTGAGACCATTTTTGTTCAATGTTTTAACGGCATTCGCGGTTTGGTAACGAAGAGAGAGAGCCTCCCTGGGAGGCTAGCAGTCTGGCATGAGATGACGGGACCGGAAGTTGCTAGATGGTGTTGGTCACAGTACCTCTCATTTGCAAGTTTGCCAAGTGGCGTGAGCCACGCCGCCTGATAACTTGCAGCTAGAGACCATGCCAGAACTAGCAACCATAACCAGACACCGTTGCCTTAAGAAAGAAAGCAAAATACAATAGAAGAGGAGCTTGTGACACCAGAACAGTTTGGCCACACGATCGTGATTTGTTTTTTAGACTTGTTTCGCTCATTTTGCAAAAGGAATAATTTTAAGAACAAGTGACATAATTTGGAAAAACGAGCATAATTTGGGAAAAAAATGGGCACTGCTGGTAGCATAATATGCTACTTTTACTAGCACAATCTATAAAAGCCTACTTTCAGTTTGACGGGACAGAAGCAACCTTAAAACATAGTGGTCTTGTAACTGTTAATTATTAACTAAGATATATGGTTAGCAGATTATACTCACAGCTAAATCTTGTCTCAAGTCCAGCCCATAACTTCCGTCATAGGTCACGTGATTATAGTAATCCTGACCGGAAGTCCAAAACCCGTAAAACGAATCAAAACCTCGGTAGGTAGGGGTGAATTCTTTGGCGAAAAATCCCAGCTGCCACTGTAAGAAGAGAGCATCAACGAAAAACATGGTTAGATTTCAATTTTGAGTTCTTTTATCCTAAAAACATAATAAAGAATGAGAATTCGGTCCCAAGTATTCTGGAATTACAGCCGTTACATGTAGTCTTTAGAGGTTTTCGACCGGGTACCGTGGTCGAACCAAAGTCAATACTTAAGCTAATCACAACAGACACAGACATCAAATGAACCAACCGCATTGCAAGCATAATGCATAAAGCGGGTCCCAACCACGGAAAAACACGTGCGAGAGAACACCAATCATTCGATAACAATGCCCACCTTAAAGCGCACGTATTATCTTCTCCAGGGCCCTCGGTCATTCGGGTAAGTACCCAGGCTTTTACTTATACTGGGTCGAGAATGGCCGCGGGAACGAAATCAATGAATGAAACTGGGCATGCGCAGTGAAAAGACCATGTACAGTCCAACATTGCTGGTCCAAGGGGAGACAACTTGCGCTAAAGTTTACATCCTAACATTCTTTGTCACTTCATATGTAACTCGCAGGATTGCATATCAATGAACATAACCCTCGCTCTCTTTGTTTTTAATAAAGAAAGCCCTACCTTCCCGACAGCATGAGTTGAATAACCTAATTGCCGTAGGTATTCTGGCAGTAACTTTTCTGCGAGTGGGACGCCAAACGGTTGTTTATTATGGATAGTGTCGTGTTGAAGCCCTGAAAGAAACCAGTGTCGTCAGGTTATGGCCCCTGTCCAGCGTGACAGAAGTGAGCAGAAGGAAAGAAGTATTTTCATCGTTTGTGGCAATCTTTGCCGAGCAAGCGCACTGATGCGTTATCGCCTGTACGCATGCGTGAATGAGTTTTCAGTGCATGTATGGCAACGCTTGCAAAAATTTGCTTGCAGTTTGCAAACATGATTTGGACGAAAGAATCGAGGAATAAGTGCGTTCTTTAACTTTGAGTTTCATTTGTTACAAACCCAAGGACAAAGTACTGTTTCGAAAATCTATAATTCAACTGTTAAATTGATAAGGTTTTTGCCCAATCAAACGCAATCCTTTTTCAACACTCGTATCCTTGTTCTTTGAAGAAGGCAGGGGAAATCAGATACGACCCTAATTAGATGCACGCTCTTCTCGCCAACTTCAACATGACTCTTGTCTCAGGATACAGACAAAAAAGCTAAAAATAACGCTAACCTTTTAATACCCTTACCTTGTTGTTGAAAATAGGTAGCAAATGCTTAGACTTGTCAAAATTGGGCGTGCATCTAATTAGGCCTCACTTAAAGTGAGGCTCTTGGCTTCTTTTGGACTCAGTTAACTGAAATTTCAAAAGTCTTCTTGATAAATTTGCTGGTTAAGGACGGTGCCTACTAAATCAGAGGTATTTTCGCGCGGTTTACTGAATATGCCGGAAAAGCAAATCTTAACGAGTGTTATTGAAATCCAAAAAGAAAATTGGGGGTAACCACGCATTTTTCGAAGATAATTAATCAACAATATTTGTAAAAAGCTTTAAAATATAAAGCAATGTACGGCGTCCTTTTCCAAATTGAAGCTTAATTATCTCTGAAAAATGCGTGGTTACCCCCAATTTTCTTTTTGGATACCAAGAGCACTTGCTAAGTTCTGCTTTCTCCGCATAGTTTTAAATCACGCAAAAATATCCCTATATTAATAAGCACCACCTTTAGGGGATCCGAGTATATCGAGATGCGCACAACTTATGCGCAATAACAATAGTAGGCACCGTCCTTAAATTGTACAATTTTGTACCGTGCGCTCGTGGCCATTTTTCCCCACTTCCAAAAATTATAGTTCAATTCTGCTGTCTGCTTCGTATAAAGAATACGTAACTAAACGTTACCTAAGTTCAGGGCATATTTTCCAGTCATGAAGGCCGCTCTTGAGGGCGAATCCATTGGTGATACATAATAATTATTTAGAATGACTCCTGTATTCGCCAAACCATCCAATGTGGGCGTGGGGATCTGAGGCGAACCGTGAAAACTAACGTCATCCCAACCCTGAAGGTTAAAAAGTATGACATTTTAATGAGCGCAAATTGTATTGGGTATATAGAGGATATTGCAAGGTGGCGAGAAGATATGAATTTTATGTTTGAGTGGCAAGAATAAGATCTCCTTCGTGAGATATTATTCTTGCCACTACAGGTTGATTACAAATGGCTAAGCACCACGAGAAAAAGAATGAAAAACACTCCACATCCAGCAGAGATTTCTGGTCCAAGGTCTTTGTGCGACAACAGAAAATGAATGAAAATACTGAAGAAGATGACGAAAGGATACTCACCAAGTCGTCAGCCACGATCATAATAATGTGGGGTTTTTTTGCATATTGGGTGTACTGTGCTCTTCCCCAGGAAATCGAACAAAGCAGAACACATATTCTCAGGACTAGTAATCTTGGATGGCCTCGAAAAGGAGCCATGTATTCTAAAAGAGAGAAAAAAGATAGAAATTAGATTTCTCTGACAAGGAAGCTGCTTCGTTACGTTATCATTCTTTTTAAAAGCGAGAGCCGCAAATTTCAACGCGTTCTCTAACGATGCATAAATTGGCGATGGTAGTCTCGTCTTTTCCTCTCACTAAAATCAGCTATCACGATAACAAGTGCATGGCCAAGCAGTTTGATGATAGTCAACGACAACATCGCGTTTCTCGCACCAGCCTCTGCCTCTTAAAAGTGTCATTCACTGTCAGCGACCAGTGAATGACACTTGATAATAGTTGACAATGGCTTTCAAAATTACATTTTTCAAACCTTTCAGAGGTATACACTGTACTTTTCAGTTTCTTAAAATCAACTTGGCTCATTAACTACTTTAAACGCGTCAATACGACTTTACAGAAAAGGCCGAAGTGTTTCAAATGGTTTGTTTGAGGCTCATTTTATGCTAAATCGAGATTTCGTGACTTCTGTTTCCCTGAGCGACCGCAGAGTGAATGAAAATTGATAAAAACAGATGGCTACACAGAAGACGGTTTTAGTTGCACAGTATGAATATCTTATTCAAGGCAACAAAACAATTAGGAATCTGCTCAGTTGAATTACTTCGAAGTTCACGTTAAAAGACAATCAAACTCACTGGGATTTAGAGCATACATGTATTAAGGGATTTCCAAGAGCTGGCTAAATGTTTTCCGTAGTGAAACTTATGTGGAAGGAAGGAAGGATGCCCCACTGTTAACCGGCTTGTTATAAAAAGAAAAACCTGTAGTAGAACGCTAAGAGGAAAATAGTCACCTCCAATGACTTAAAGTGCTTCTGAAAAGCGGGTACCATGACACAGATATGCGAGCAACAATCAACAGACCAATAACTGTGAGAATTGTGTGAACTACTTGAAAATAATTTTCCAAAAATTGTGCTTGCTTGCTTGCTTGCTTGCTAGCTGTGTTTTATGTCAATGACTTTAACCAAAACTACTCCTGTCGAGTTGTTCTTTGTCTCGAGAACTGTATGTTGTAATAATATTCTTGCCATCTTACGCATGTCCCTTGTTTTCTGTCCGATCTTCAACAAACATTTTACCATGGATAAACAGAGGAATGAACCTAACATCTTGTACTTTTCCCGCTAAATGACAATCTCCTTCATCTTGTTTTAGTTGTTTTCAAAAACTCTTCAAAACAAATCCATATTAAGGGTCGAGAACTCAATAAAAAGACATCCACAGATTTTTTAAATATGAACGTAAGACACAATAAAAAATCAAGGAAACGAAAAGGCTGAACTAGATAATTTAGAATGAAGGAAATGTTTCAAAGTGAAAGGGAATATAATATTAGCTCATTAAAGGCAGTTTGTGATATTAGAATTTAAAAACTGCAACTGAATTAAACGAGACACACACACGACGGCTAACCTGACAAAGCGTTCTGTAGAGAAGAAACTAATTCATTTTCTACTAAATCAAGGCAAATCAATTATCAAGCGACAATTTGTTAAGTTGCTGTCGTGATCGGCATCTAAAACTCATCATGACTCCTAAAGGAAAAGGTGTCTTTTGCATTTTCCACTTTTTTTGGTTATGTACCCTAAAACTACGCGAAAATCATCATTTTACTGTCCCTGTCTTATGAACTTTCCGTTTTTACTAATCTTTTAAACTCTACACAAATACAGTAGAAAAAAAGTATCGCAAATCTTTCTCTTTCTGAAGATAATGCTCGTAAAATTTCAAACAATTTCAATTTTCGAATCACCGTAGACCAGTCCAATTTCTTTGTATCTTTTGTCATTTCGATGACTTCCATACATGACTTATTTATGAGCAATCCTTCCCTTAATTTTCAGTAAATCAATTCGCGTAATCACCGCCTTAAAGTGCTGTATATATTAAAATCATTTGTTATCCTTTCAACCTAACGAAATAAGAAAAATTCATATTACCCGTAAATCTTCCTTCAGACCTTTCAGACCTAAAAATTTCCGTAAGTTAGTCGTATAGAGGAAATTATTTCAAAGATTGTTCCTAGTTTACGTGAACCCTGCATTTAGCCTCCTCTCCCGATTTATTTCCTCACGAGAAATGATGGAATCGAAATAATTCCTGTATTGACGGTTGACAATTAACTTATGACTACATTGTGTCATGACAAGCCATAAAACGTAGTATCTTACTACCTTGTGAAGAAAGTCCCATCTTTCTTTATCCCTTGGTTCTCACAACACTACGTAACTTGAAACAAACATGATCCATTCCTTGCTAAATGACATAAAGGCTCAAGCGACGATTAACTTGCCATCGTTAAGGAGAAAAACGTCTTTTTACAGCTGCGTTCAAACAGCCACAGCGAAAGAGTCTCGGTATGCGATTAAGTTTACAAATGCCAACAAGCTTTATTTCCTAATTTGGCTCAAGATCAACAGGTCGCACCCGTTAGTGAAAAACTCGATAAATTATTTAAGCTGCGAAACAGTCCATACGAGAAAGCCATTCGAGTTCGCAAGTCAAGCGTATAGACAACGGAGATGTTCCAGCGATGACTAGAGCGATTTTTTAATGAAAAATTGAGCACAGCAAAGTCTAAAATGACGATTGCCGGAAAGTTCCTCGTTGATTGTACGGTTTGCAATAGGTTGAAAGCGTTTCACACGTTTAAAAAAAAAAAAACGTACCAGTTTCTTTCGCCGTACTCTGCAAAAACTCAAAGTGGGATGACCACTACAAGGACGGTTTCATGGCCATGGGATTTTCCACTGGGTCGGGCATAGGCAAAATTTGTCATCCGGAACACGGCATCAAAACCTGAGGTTCATCGAATAAATAAGATTTTAAAAGCGTATGATTTTTTACAGTTATGAGGTAACGCCCTAGAAGGATTGTATCTAACGTCGAAATCCAGAATTCAAGCATTTCCAAAGTGAAGAATACCCATATCTGAATTTAAGCTTTTGTTCTTTTTATGTCTTTTATCGGGGGGTTAATTACTGACAACAGT
The DNA here is from genome assembly GCF_036669925.1 of Montipora capricornis. NCBI lineage: Eukaryota > Metazoa > Cnidaria > Anthozoa > Scleractinia > Acroporidae > Montipora > Montipora capricornis. Next base: position 28,518,936 of record NC_090890.1, on the reverse strand, counting down.
GTTCGATACTGGTCAAAAGGGGAAGTGTCCCAGTGACATCATATTTCAAGAGAAAAAAAATGTGGAGCTTTTCGGCCTGTCGATGGGAAACAACTTTATCGCCACAAACCTTTTTCAAAACAGAATTTTTCCTTTGTTTATCAGAAGGGTTTGGGAACATCTTCGGGTATGTCCTAGAACTTAGTGGCAGAGCATCCAACTGAGTAAGCAATAGGAAAGTCGCAAGATCGACCCCTGCTAGGAAATTCGGGCTTTTGTTTTCGTCTCAACATGTTTATATTTGTACAAGAGGAGGCCCAAGTAAGAACACTTTCGAGAACTCGGGCAATTTCAACTCCACTATACATCATACGAATACCATCCATTATGTTTACATTGGTTTCCTTCGGCCTCGCACTATTGGAAGACGTGAATCATGCAACTTATGATCGAGATTACAACAACAGCAAATGATAACGAGCGTAAAGATGTGACAACACCGGATACGAAAAACAAAACTGAAGAAAACAACATCGCGGAAAAAGAAAGGAAATACATTCCCGAACCCATGCAATGACACACCCTCCGGGGTTTCAAGGGTATCTTACTAGTCACAAAAGTCATAAAATTAATAACAGATGATACATACAGGAAGGAGCCCACTATAGGAGCGTACAAACAACTTCATTGCTTTTGTCGAAAGGCGTTTTTGCAGACCGAGTTATTTTTAGATTGATTTTCCCGCGATACCAGACATTTCCGGCTAAAATTTAGATACGTAGATAGACAGATATATAATCTTTATTTATTCACGGACAATTCATCAGCCAAGATAAGAATGTAATGAAATTAAATGAATAGGATACTACATTAAAACTACCCCCCGAGCAATACACCCGATTTTCTGTCAGAATAAGAATACTGTATTAAAACTACCGAATTAGAGCTACCCATGAACCAAGAAATACAACCCATACAACTGTCATAAAAGAGCTGTTCTCCAAGAATGCCAAGAGTCAACCTATTCACTCAACGCACTTGTTTGATCAGGCGTCTAAACTGCTCCAGAGACTCTGCTGATCTTACTTCTTGTGGAGGGTTGTTCCAAAGTACAGCGCCACTATAGTTAAAACTATTTTTATAATAGTTTGTGCGTGGTAATGGAATATTTAGTTTGTTCTCAGAGTCCCTTCAGTTATAAGCAGTTTGACGCTTTTCAAACTTAGAAGATACGTATTCCGAAGCCAACTCGTAAGGTAAGGTAGGTAAAGTTTGCTACGAGCCTAGAAGGCCCATGGCCGGCGCTTATCTCCGGTTTCTGCAGCATGAAGCGACTAGGAGTATTTTCTACTCCCCCCTGGATGGGATGTTAGTCCATCACAGAGTTACCCGCAGCATTAAATTCGCCAGTACCCATTTATACACCTGGGTGGAGAGAGGAACTGTGAGAGTAAAGTGACTTGCCCAAGAACACAACACAATGTCCCCAGCCAGGACCCGAACCCGGACCCGAACCCGGACCCACTCGATCCGGAGTCGAGCGCACTAACCATGAGGCCACCGCGCCTCCCAAGCCAGAGACCCTTACGTTATAAGCAGTTTGACGCTTTTCAAACTTAGATCATAAGTATTCCGAAGCCAACCCGTGCAGAGACTTAAAAACCATTGTAGCTCTTTCTATTTGCTCCTGGCAAGATAGATTTGTCCATCCTGGAAGCTCAAACAAGTAACCAGCATCGGCATCATAGTTAGAATAATTGTAAGTCAAAACACGGCCTGCTCTATTTTGTAATTTCTGCAGTTTATTCAGTAACGTTATCCCGAAGTTTCCCTAAACAACGTTGCAATAGTCAAAATGAGGCTGAATATGCCTTTTGCAACAAACGATCACATGGTACAAAATCCGCCATGCTGGAGGGCAAGCTTATTATTATTCCCCCTACTGGGACATTAAAACAAAGGCAAATCAAGCTTGACTGGTTCAGGTCTCTTTGTTTTAATGTCCCAGTGGGGGAATAATAATGAGCTTGCCCTCCAGCATGGAGGATTTTGCACCATGTGATCGTTTGTTGCTAAAGGCCTGTTAGAGCTTCATCTATTAGATGCAAGGTAGCTTGAGGAACAAAGTGCCTTATGCGTTTTATCGCTCCAATGCCAGAAGCGATTTTCTTTGTTAGTTCATCAATGTGACTGCTCCAATCAAGTTTGTTGTCAATGGTTACTCCGGGTGATTTTTGCGGTAGCAACTTTGCTAATTTGGACATTACAATTACACGTCTTGCACGAGAAATTATTCCTTATGGAATTGAGAATGGTCATTCGTGCAACCTAAAATCTTATTCAAACACTCGTCTAAAAAATAGCTTGACCTGTTAAATGAAATTGTAGGCTCCTGATACAGTCTATGAAATTATGTATTTGTAAATATATTTGTACAAATAGCGTCGTGACGACTAGTGCAGGCCTAGAATGACTCGCCACGTGACAGGCTACGCTACGTGATAGACATCATGATACTTATCATGCACTGCGCAAGTCGTACCCAGGCCCTGCTGTTGCTGCGCCGTAGAAAATAGGCCATTTCCGAGTTCTTGTCTGCTTCCTCTTCAACGCGAGTCAAAGTGCGAAGTTTTTGTGATGGTAATTAGTTCTACTTTACATATGAATGAAAACTAATTTTCATAAGAAAAACTTCGCACTTAGACTCGCTTTGAAGAGGAGGCAGACATGAACTCGGAAATGGCCTATTCGTGCACTCCCAACACAGGAGATTCTATTTTTCCTAGTATCCCCAAGTCGTCATTGATAAACACACCTAAACATGTTTATATTTCTTATTGTGCGAAAGCAGACTGGGCTTCTGAACAATTTTGGAACAAGAAATATACGCGACAGCAACATGAATATTGTGGACATCAACGACCTTTCGGCTTTCAGAGCTAAATAATTTTACATCGAAGGAAGATCCCGCCTCCCCAAAGAAAAGTAAAACAAATAAATAAATAACTCATCCAACAGCTGTAAACAGCACAACATATCTTTCCTATTGTTTATAATTTTAGGTGAACTACCCACAGGCAAACGTCTTCCCTTTCTACACATCCAAGCCGGTACTTGGGTAACAAAGACCAGAAACCCCAAGATAATTCACCTGAAATGACTCACGGGCGTTGTAAACCATAGACTATATGTTTTGCCATTTAATTTTTGATGTTATTTTTACCTCGCAGTCTCCGTTTTTGGTCTCCGTTTTCGGCATACCGCGGCCTGGGTTACAGGAAACGAAGACCCTTCCGTTGTAAACAACAGGAAACATCAGAAATTGTGTTTTGCTACTCAAAGGTATATTATCTTTTTCCGGAAAGCAGGGGGTCTTTCTTTTGCAGGTCTTCGTTTTCCACACCCTGCGCATACTGACAGAAACAATATAGGACAATTCAACACTATATCATAATAAACCCTATGACAACTTTCAGCACTAAAATATCCTTCCATTAAATTGGTGGTAGATAGACAACGTCACCATCCTTTTTCGCGCGGCGTGGACGAGGCAAATAGAAGTTCTCGGCTTGAGGACTTGCAGACCCGACCGAAGATAAACTTGGCAGCGAAAGCCGAATGCGTGTCCGGTTAAATTCTTCGGTTCTCTCTTTATTTGCCAAGGTTTCGCTCAACAGTCGTCGAAACTGTCTATTCGTAACTCCTGATAACAGTGAACGAGCACAGCGCCTAAGAGATGGGTATTCCTCGTAAACACTTCGTTGGATGTCTACAATTCGAAGAAATTCTTGTTCAAATTCGCGATGCAACATGTGCAATGTTTTCTCTAAGCTAGAGTCAAGGGTTGAATTGACAGCTTTGGCATAGCGTATAGCGTTGACCACTTTCTTATGAGGACTTGTGGATAAGATATTTTCTTCACGTTTCATGCGCTCATCCATTACTTCCAATAGAGAGCTGCATTCAAATCTTCGCGGCTCTTGATTCTGAAGAGAGAACGGACTTGAGACGGGCTCAGATTCGTCCGTAAAACCTTCATCACGACTTCTAGCTGGGCTGACTTGGGTAAATTGATGGATGGCGCCTTTCATGTGTAATTTTTCAACGGTTGAAAGCGAGAGTCGGTACGCCGGGACATTTCGTTGCTTCGCCACTGTTCTGGTTGAGAACAAAAACACTGGCTTTTCCTCTTTTTGGAAGTAATTGCCTTTCAAAATACACCAAAGGGCGACCAATATTGGATATCATATGACTTCCTTTTATTACATACAGAGCTTTGACTTTTAATTTATAAGACGTCTCCCAATTGAAACATTTGCATAAGAGAAAAAGCTGCTCAAATTAAACTCTATTTTTGTAAATAAATAATCAATACCACGAAGAAAATCTTTGTCTATACACAACAGAAGAAAAGTACATAAATTCAAAATATTTATTTTGGAGCTTTTTGCTAACATTTCCTTCAACATGTTAATATAAACCTCCAAGCAATAAAATAGACGCGAGTCATTTGTCTTTGTCAGTTCTTAAAAAACAAATTTCCGGAGTTGGTAATTTCCATGAAAATCGCCTCACAATTTTAACTCTAATCAACTTTCAGTATTGATCTACAAAAGGTGCAATTACGTCATGCAGTATTAAAAGGAAAATTAAGCAACAAGGAAAGAATTAAAGTACTTAATGTCAAATACACTATTCAATTAAATAAAGGTCGCGACAAAGAAAAGAATGACATGCCAAATTAACGCAAACTTGCTTTCGTATTGTAAATAGTATCTGCAATAACCGTAAAAAAGAGCAAGAAAGTGTTTTTCGTTGTCAGATTTGTCTGTGACTTTTAACTTAATTATACAGCTGCAACGATGCAACGAAAGTTCTCTTTACTTAAATGTCAAGAGTTAATTACTTGCAGCTTACAACTCAAATATCTCAAGCACAATAGGTCCGTTTATACGAGAGAAAATAAGCCGCGGCTTACGTAAGCTGCGAACACCCCGTATAAATGGTACAAAATCTACGTTCACGGCTTTCTCAAGCCACGGCTTATCCTGGCCGGGGAGTTTATACTCGTATAAATAGTTCCTTTCACGGCTTACGTAAGCCGCGGCCAGAGTTAGCCGCGGCTTATTTTCCCTCGTATAAACGGCCCTAATATCTCAAGTTCTGGCCCTTTCCACGAATTGTAAACTAATGTAGCCAATCAATGTGCGATGTCTTCAATTACGTCGCAGGTGCATAAATTAACTTCTGAATTTGCGTGGGAAATAGCAATCTAAAAATAACTCGATCTCTGCTTCTTCAAACTACAATAGACACTTAATGTATGGTCCCGAGAGTCCTCGTGTTTCCCGAGACGAAGTCGAGGGAAATATCAGGACTCGAGAGAAAAAAAAACTAACTAGTTTCCCGAGGGACCAGACATTAAGTGCTTTGTTATATATTTAGACTTTCCTACAACAGTCGCAACAAAACATCCGGAGCGGGCAACAACTGCAATCACAGTGCTCGTTTTTTTGAGCAAAAGTCTTGGTATATAAGTTGTTGTAGTCCGCTACAAGGGAGTGTTCAGGCAATTTTCCTTCGCGGGAAATCGCGTGGCAGCGTTGCAGTTGGCAACCCGCGTTTTTCTGGCGGGAAATCATATTAGTGACGAGCAAAGGGATACAGAGCAGGAAAGAGCACGAGAGAAGAGGCGACGAAATTTTAGAAATTTAAGCGAAGAAAGCCTTAATATAAGAGAGGCGGAGGAAGGAGAAGAAGAGAAAATTTCAATGAAGAACACCGTAAAGCTGACAGAAATAGAGCGAGAGACAAAACACTAATTTACAACGGTTAGCTTTCAGGTAATGTTTTCCTCCTTAATGCATGTCTCGCTCCCTCACATATTTTGTAAAACTCGCAAAAAAAAACAAAAAACAAAGAAGGCGTGAAAACGTTTGCAATTCTGTGTTGACAACAATCACACACCACGTCGCCATTCAAGGCTACAGCAGACATCATTAGCGAGTTTTAATGTCATCATTGTCAGTCATATTATAACCGAACTCTCGACGCCGTATAGACCTTATTCATAAATGGAAGTCAATTTATGATTCGTTTGTCCAAGTGCAAATTAGCCTACCAAGCCTCGATACCATACAATGAATTGAAAAGAATTCTTGCTCTAAAATGAGGCTTGGTAGGCTAATTTGCACTTGGACAAAAGAATTATAAATGTGACCGCCATTTATGAATAAGGTCTATTATGTACTTATTAGAGAGCTTTAGATTCTAGGACGAGAACGACTACGAGTACAAGATTTTCTCATAGAACAACAGCGTCACTTGTCAGTTGTCGTGTCAAAACAAGTCAACAACACGGCAGCAGTTTTGGCATTTTTCGATCACCGAAAAGGCTCAGTTACCAGCAATAAGAATAACTGAGCAACCAATACTGCTAACAAAGAGTAAGATTAATCGTCAGGGTTATTTAACAACTATTCGCCGAAGGCGAAGTGATTATCGGTGAATATTCAACGAGACGAAGTCGAGGTGAATATTCACCGACGAATCAAAGCGACGAATCATATTCACCGACATCTTCAATTAAAGTGGCCAAACGACTACTGGCAGCCATTTTGTCCGTCAAGGTGATTATCGGCCGATAATCCGAGATAGCGAACCAATGAGAGCGCGCGATTTTGTATAATCACCTGTGCGTTTATACTAAAAATGTTTAAAGTACTTCCCTAAAAACGGGCAGTCAAATCTCGTATTCGTTCTCGTCCTCGTCCTAGAATCTAAAGGTCCCGATTGACTGAGTGGGAGGGCCGGACGAGAAAATATTTGGCCCGAGGTCATGGCGTTACTGTTACTCTGGCAGAGTGGACAGTTAACACTAATTGATGCTTGTTAATCAAGGGAAAGGTTGTCCCCAAACTAGGAAACTGAGATTGAGATTCTCGCCGCTGAATTCGCCAACTAAGAAATTAGTAAACACACCACCAAGGTTCCAAGTATTTCCCAAAGCTTCGTAAACCCTTCCTTTTGTCATTTCGCAAGAGGAAAACCATTCGACAACATTCACGAAGTCCCACCAGTAACTTCTTTAATACTTGAAATTCACTCACATAAATAAGCAGCCATGTTTTAATCGTCATCGTCCAAAAATAAGACGAGCAGCATGAGTACAGGGTTCAACTTGGTGGTCACCAACATAGGCATCATGTAAAAACCAAGGAAATGTCCAAGCACCGAGTCAGTGACTCGTTCCCAAGCACCACACCCAATATTCCACCCACAAAGTTCCGCGATTTTCACCACACTTCCCCACGACTCGTATGGAGTAGACCCAGGTTAATTCGCATGTGAATTACTTTGCCTTCATATTCCATTGTCGTTGTTTTCTTTAGGTTTAGCTGTTGGATCTAAGCCATGTAGCTTCATCCGACAAGCGATATCACACAGGTAATCCAAGCACTCGCACCTACAAGCATCAAGAATAGTTACCCCAAATAAAACGAATGTTGGGGTAAGTTTCTAGGGCAACTTTTTTGGTGCGTCGGTGGAGAGCGAAGCACAAAAAATTTGACTTCCGGCTTGCCGTCCGCGTCTCAAAAACGCGCGTGCTTAAGCTCCCTATTGTTGGGTATGCCAGTGCGCACTAATCGGTCGCTCAATGACGTACCCATGTCCGTATCCATAGTAACAACCAAGGCTGCAGCCTGGGAATGAATAACAGGCCTCTCCTGAAGCTTTGTTGAATCAAATGTTAAAGAATTTGCCCGGGCCTTCACGCTCGAAACGTCAGCTCACAAATCTTTTTTACGGTGTTAACCCTTCAGTTCATTCCCAAGATCAAAACGTTCATTCTCCTAACTAGTACCACAGATTTCTTTGCTGGGTAATCATGAGAATTTGGTGTTATGTAAAGATCACACTTCTTAAGCTGATAATAGTCCTTATTCTCAATACCTGTCTGACAGACCTTTCATTGGAATTGTGAGGAGAATTTACATTTACTTTTTACATTTACTGATTACTCCTGGGAGTCAAAGGGTTAACTTATCTTTATCGTCAACTCGTTTGATGAAATCAAACTCCGTTTCCCACAACAATCCCCGCTTTGAAATGATTAAGTGCCGAACAAATAAACAACACATGAAGCATAAAAAACTGCGAGTGTCGTTTGACCACGAGCAGATTTCATTTATTATATAAACACCAATGAAATACCAAGTGAGCTACCGCGCGAAAAACAGTTTCAAGACGAAGAAGGCGATTTTTTTTCTGTTGCTTTAAGTTTTACCCAGTTTTAAATCAGGCCACAAGACCAAGATGTCGGGCAAAAATTTCCCATTTCCAACAACGCCAGAAATAATTGTCACCATTCAAAAATTCAAGGACGTGGTTATTTGATGTCGTATTTATTCTAATCCCGGATTCAATTCACTGTCAGCACCAGTAGTTAAGGGTGTTGTGTTACAGCTGTAAAATGGATTAGAACTACCGTTTCTCAAACAACTTGAACCGCGTGTAAACCCAGACAGCATTGTACAGAAGATTCAAAAGTTGCAACTACATTTAACTTGGTATTCTTCCTCTGATCTAATAGAGGCTATATTTGCACACGAATACAAGGGCTAGTTAAACCAACATGGCCGCCGTATCGTTACCTTTAAACACCCACGAGTACACGTGGTCTTTTTCATGCGCATGCGCTCGATGTCCTAAGCATTTTATTCTCCGTACTCACATAGTTTTGGCTTTCTGCCACGTGTCTCCCCATACGTAAACACCATGCCGGCGAACAAGGACCGCGCAAGAATCGGGATATTCCTCCATGGCTTTGGCCATGCTTTCCTGGATTGTAAAAACAAAAACGACAGAATTGAAACGCACTGAAATTCAAGTGTTTGCTAACTTAAATCTCTCAAAACAGAACAAACATATTTTACCATTTTTGCAAAAGCAGTTCGCTTTTACTGCGGCAGGGACAAAACACACATCACAGGTCATTGTCACGGTTTTAACCGGCAATATATGTATGGAAAGAATCCTAAACACTCATAAAGAAGGCTCGAACCAGTTTCAACTCTTCCAAGTGACGCTCTTATTAGAAGGATCGGCACCACAACGTTCTTTCATGTATTGGCAATATTGGGGTAAATCCCAAATATAGGGTATTTTTACTGGGCTTTCCCGTTGCCAAGGTAACTAATTACATCACAATAATGATCACATCTTGTCTGGAAATAATCGGTGATTTATATGGTACCATAACATTGCTGTTACGCGATACAGTGTTGTAGCGTTATTCGATCTCAACAGAGAGTCTTCTAAGTGTTGAAACCCTTTCGAGCCTCCTTCAGCTAACCGCAGGCCTAAACAAAGGCAGCGTTTGGGTCTAATGTTAGCATTAGTAAATGGTTAGAGTTGTTTCAGTATTGGTAAAATAATGACCTGTGACCTGTGACCTGTGATTTGTACTTGCCGCTTTCAACGGGCTGCACAGAACAAACAAACAAACCAACCACTCTTGTTATCATGGAAGATTTTTCAATAATAATCATGCATAACCCGCAGGTAGCAAAAGCTTATCAAGGCAGGTTATGCTAACGGGTCAACAGCCCAGAGCTAAAAATAGCTAAAGCGATAGGAATTATATTATTGCGGGACGCAAAGTTCGCAAAACTGGAGAGCTTAAGAAGGAACGACGAAGACAACGTCTACGATGGTGTACAACTTCGCATTATTTCATTCACTTCGCGCCGTTATTCCAAATCGTTCGGCATGGACAAATGGTGGAACTGGCCTGAAGGGTGTGGAGGTTTGGCAAGTCCTCCACATGATTGGACATTTCACGTCGTTGTGAGGGCAGGAAGGACCAAGAAATGTACCAAAATATAGTTGTATTGCGCTCGTTCAGGGCGTTTTCTGCCTTTCTCGTCAAGGTTGTCTTTAAAGTGGCCATTGCTCACTCTCCCAAAGGGGCCCTTTGCAGCTGGCGATCACGTGGTACAAAAACCGCCAGACTGGAGAGCAAATTGCGCACTGGGACATCTAAAAAAAAAGCAACTTAATTTAAATTTTCTTTCTTTTAGATGACGCAGTGAGCAATTTGCTCTCCAGTTCGGCGGTTTTTGTACCATGTGATCACTAGCTGCAACAGGCATATTGCTCTTTATTTGACCCTCGACCGAGTTAGTAACGGGCATGGGACCATCCTTGATTTTACGTCACAAACAGTTTCGCTAACTCTTGCATTGCAAAGCAGTTAGTAAGAACAAAATGAAGGACAAACTCCTTAACACTAAAGGATCGGTCTTAAATCCCTTCCGAAGATAAGCTTTCCTTAGATACAACTGAAAACAAATTTTCGTAAGAAATGACCCTGAACTTTGACTCGCTTCAAAAGCTGATGGCGGGAAGAAGAGATGCACTCTAGCAACTAAAACTACTTTTGGTTCAGCTCACTTTTAAGTCTCGTTCCTCTGGCGTGTTTTCAATAATAGGAATCACAAGTTCCTCATCATATCTGGTGGAAAACAAGGAATAGTCAAGTTCATTATTAGAAAAACTGGTTCGTATCACAGTAAAGTTAGCCTCACAAGACAATGACTCGTCCCCGAACACTAAGGGAAGGTACGTTTTTTATTGGTGGGGGTGGGCCGGGGTATTTTAGAATTCTTTTTCTTAAAAAGTCGTAGCCCTCCCACTTCCTGGAATGCATTAATGCATGACCCTTCAAAAATACCCAAACAAAAACATCTGACCCTTCCCCACCCCCCTCAACCTATCCAAGATGAAAATAACCGGAAGTGGAAATAACAAACTGGAAGTGTTACTCATATAACCATGTTCATCTGCGCACAAAATAGTTAATTGCGTGGCGTGTGATTGTACGGTGAAAACTTGAAAATGGGCAAGGATGTACCAGGAATAGAAAGAAGGAAATGTGCTTGTGGTGAATCGGAGGATTTCATGAGGTCTGATGGAGCAACTTGTGGCTATTGTGGCTGTTTGCCGACTCGCTATTCTAAAAAGGATGCCCGCTACTCCTCTGACTCAATTGATGGCACATCGGCTGCGGGAACAAGTGAAAGCACAGGTCCAGAGAAGTGAAAGATGAAGACCTAGGGTGGTTCCCGAACCCAAACGGCGAATATAGTGATGTAGTAGATCGAGTTGTCGGTTCAAGTTCGAGTAGCTTAAGTGACGAATCCTCACCGGAGACTGATTTTATACCAGAACCCCGCGCGGAAATATCAAAATATGGGCGAAAGCGAGCACGGGTCGAGAGAGACAATTATGTTAGTTGGGAGAAGATAGTTTTTTGATAAGTAAAATTTTCGACACCTGTAAAATAATTTTGATTAACCTCGACTGGTAGCTTTGCTTGTATATACAAAATAGAAGCGACATGGATTAATTTTTTCCTTGCCAAAAAAAACTATTACCCTCCCCGGGTTGAGAATAAAACAGGTTTGACCCTTCCCAATTTGGGGTGGGGTGTCTCCATATCACGGGCCACAGATAACGATGGTACCAGTAATCCTTTGGTCTCAATATATACTACTAAGAGAACGTCTTAAACAAGATGTCGCACTGTAAAAGGGGTCGCTTCGCGCTCTGCTTTTCTTCGAGTTCATTCAAGCACAACGGATAATCCAAGACGACGATCAACATACAGCAGCACAGAGAGGGAACCCCTAAAAGATATTTCCAGCGTGAGAAAAAGGGACGAGGGATTTAAAAAAGAACGACAGATCACATCTTATAACATATCACGGAGACATTGCCATAAGGGGACTTATTATTCCACAAATTACCACAGAGCTCTGTATGCAGCTTCGGTTGCATACAAATCAGCCGGGTGTGCCCAAGGCACCACGCCCTTTTATAGAATTACGGTCACTCCGTTCTATGGTCAGTTAGTTCCAAGTTACGGTCAGATCGTTCCACAAAATAGTCAACTTTCATGATCAAATTTATTTGAGTAATCGCACTTGATAAGCGTTGGAGATCGATTTGAAGTTCGTATAGATCGATAGAACTCTGCTATTTCGATCTCCAAAATTAAATTGCGAAGCGATCTGATCGTAACTTGGAAAGAACTGACATGGAACGTAATGACCATGGAACGAAGTCTTCGTGTTTAAAGCAAAAGCGAAGTAAAACTTCAACCGACGGGCATCACGTGCCGCGAAACAGTTTTCATATATGAAAATCCAGCCAAAGCTGAAATTCATCCAATCAGATCGCTGCGATAAGCAATGCGAATTTCCATAACAAAAAGAAATGGTCTAAAAGCCTGTTGGTTGAAGGTGGACATTTAATGCTTTGTTCAATGACGTCCGAGATGCAAGGAAGCTACAAGTCAAAGGTAGTAATGAAAGGTATGCGTTTAAGTTTGTCAGGGGATTCATTTAAACTAACCGTCTCTCATAGTGAAAATTTACTTAGGAGGCAGTGTGGCGTAGTGGTTAAAGCGCTTGCGCTGAGTTCCGCAGTTCCCGGGTTCAAGGCCCGTTCTGACCACCAGTTGAATTTGATCCTGGTAGTCCCTAGTTCAACTTCTCCGCTGCAGTTGTGAATAGCCAACTGGTCTGCCTCCGGTGGCCAGTTGGGATTCTTAACAGTTGTTGTTCTGTCCTGTCGTTTTGATGATTGTATTTAACTGGCCCTGAAAAGCCCCTCTGAAGAGTGGTCAATTACGTATGAATGTACACTGTATGTACTGAAGCCCGGGCACCGCGCAAATTGACCGGCTGTGCACATTATTCTAACACGACTTTACCCGGCAGTTTTCATCTTTTCTGCTTACTTCATAATATCAAAAACATGAAAAAGCTCAGATGCCAATCTTTGATGATCTCCAGCGAAAATTTCTAATGAAACCCCAGGTTTATGGAAGGTTTTGGTTTGTAAAGCAAGTAGAACGGGAACTTACGCGTTTGAGAAGAAATGTACATGTATTTAGTTGGGCTGCTCAAGTATTAACCGTTTCGTCAGTAGAACAAATATGTCGTAGACGGAGTACAACCCCTAAAAAGGACATTCTGCCAAGGTTTTTGTTGACACTCTTCGACGACCACTGCTGTCGTTTTTGTGAGTAAGCTACTGGAGATTTGCCATCCAATTTGATTAAAAAGTTTTCAAGAAGTTGTTTGCATCAGAAAAAAAAGTGAATTTTAGGACCGCTCACTTTCACTTTCAAATTTGTCGTCCCCATTGTTCTGACACCAAGAAATTTCGCATAATAACAGCTGAGCAACTGTAACACGTCACAATTTTTCAAGATGGCGACCCGCGGGGAATTTGAAATCAAAAACAAACGATTCTGAAATTCAATTATCCCGGATTCAAACACTAGCTTAATTTGAAAACATGTTAACAAATAGACCAAATCGGCTAATTAAATGTTGTGCCCAATTCAAACCCAGTTCCGAGTATTTCAATATCATTTGAATGTGAATGCTACATTATACTGTAAAGAAAACACACAAAGATTCTCAACTACGGGAGATTTGAATTGGGTACAACATTGAGTTGGCCGATTTGGTCTACTTGATTGTAAATATTATTTTATTTGGTTTGAAGTAGTGTTTTTGTTAAAGTGGAGCAGAGTTAGTAGACTACTAACTCTGAGTGGAGGATCCTTTAAACACCTCCTTTCTATTGATTTTTATGCTTAAGTTCAATGTATAATGTGTCGCATAGGCTATTTTTCTTATCATGATGTAAAGCGCATTAGGATATAGAAATGCGCTTAATAAGAACCTATGTTGTTGTTGTTGTTGTTATTATTGTTGTTATTATTATTATTATTATTATTATTATTATTATTATAAATAATCGGAGAGGTTTGAGGAGAGCGGGCAGCTGTACAAAGGCTATGAAACCGTGAGCTCACCTGTAATTGACACCTTTTATTCCTTTTTTCATTCCTTTAATCATCTCTTGATGTGTGATGCGGAATTCCTTTCCAGGATACAACAACGTGGCCATGGCACAGTGTTTGGAGTGTGTATGAATGACAGCCCCTGCCCCTGTAAAGAAAAGAAAAGCCTTTATGTCAACTATCTCGGGGGAAGGAGGAAGGTTCTAAACATGGTTATGCCGGCAGGGAACTTAGGGAGCTTAAGGTGATTCCCGGGTAAAAGAACCCGTCATAGATTTCCGATGAAACTTGGTATGATGACATTACAGTACAAGGAGATGTTAAAAAGGTAATAAAAAGAGGGGGTCACCGTGCTTGTTTTCATGCCACGATGCTGACAAATATGGTTATTTAGGTGACTTTTGGTTATCTCAGTGCACAACAAACAAGATCGATTATTTTTCAATGCGGCGTGCTATATCAAACAGAGTTCAACTTTCTTTGATTGCTTATTCATCTACGTCCCAGAAAAAATGGCTTCAAATACCCTGCATTATTAATTGATATTTTTATCCTTTAAAGGAAACATAATTTGGACTTGCTCTGCTGGGCCCGTTACGTCTCTATCTGTAGCATTTATTTCATTTGCCAAAAAAGTAGCTATAGATTTCTGCCAAATTCTTTCTCAGTTATTGCGGATAATGTTCTCACTGAATTTATAAAATAAAAAGTGGGGGTCACCGTGCTCGTTTAAGAGAAAAGGAGCTTTTATCTCGCTATCGAGCTTAGTTTGAGGGAAATCCCTTATGTTTTGTACGCGCGCGCGCTCATGTGCGCGTGCTGATGACGCAAAAATCGTGCGCAGTAGGAATGCGCAATGCAAAACCGGGGAATCACCTTAAGCACGCGCGTTTTTGAGAGGTGGACGGCAACCGGAAGTGAGCTGTTTTCCCTTTTAACTTGTCTTCACACAACCACATTAACATTGCCAAGTATCTTTTCTCCATTAGAGATGATTAGTATAAAAATGTGGGAGACACCACTGTCCTGGAACACGAAATGTTCTCTTCCGGTTGCCGTCCGCGTCTCAAAAACGCGCGTGCTTAAAATCCCTATTATTGAGATGCGGACGGCAAACGGAAGTGAACATTTCGCATGACAGGACAGTAGTGTCTCCCAAATTTTCAAACTAACCGCCTCTCCTCTCTAAGAGTGAAAAGATACTTGACAATATAAATGTGGTTGTGTCAAGACAGGTTAAAAAGGAAAACATCTTACTTCCGGTTGCGAAGGGCAAACGGAAGTGAACATTTCGCATGCCAGGACGGTAGTGTCTCTCAGATTTTTAAACTAACCGTCTCTACTTTCTAATAGTGAAAAGATACTTAGCAATATAAATGTGGTTGTGTGAAGACAGGTTAAAAAGGAAAACATAGGTTCCCTATTAATTATTTTCCTCCCAAAGCTGCGCAGAAATCACTTTCTATGACCTTTTTCACGCCTACAACAACCATGAATCATTCATGAGAATAAATTCGAAGAAGTTTTTTCAAGGGGAGTCATTTTCATGGTGAACTTTTGACCAGCCATGTTTGCTGTCCAAAATTAATTACCTGGGAAATCAGTGCAATTCTTATACAAACGCTTTCTTTTGTTTCGGTAAAAAAAAAAAAAAAAACGCAGCATGGCTGCTAATCATGTGAGTGAAAACCAAGAATATTGCTGGCTATCTCCCTAATCGCAGACTGTATCTAAAACTTTCTCTGGTAAATAAGGACAAGGCATGAAGTCCCAGAACCAGGCTCCACTTTGTTACATTCCCTTCCATTTCTTTTGGCATCCCTGTCTTTGTAAGTACAATGATAAGAAGGCAGAACTTTACTGTACCTCTTATTGTGTAAGCATTCATGAAAAGGGGAGTGCACTGACTTTTCTTAAGTTTCTTTCTGTCAGAAAGGAAAAATAACAACAAGGTAAGAGAACATCAAATTCAAAGACAAGTGAATAAATCATCAAAGGTGACAATGAGCGAGTCATCATCAACTTAACAAGTTAAATTTTCGACCTCCTAATGAATCAAAAGGCAACATTCCAGATGAAATTGTTCGGTTTTGGAGCGTTGTCTTCAAAACAGTCAAGTTTTCTATTGAATGCATTCTTAGATCACATAATCTCTGTTTCTTCCACGTGCTGGTTTTCGATCAGTTTAGAACTCACTGTAGTTAGTTTAGGTTGGGATGCATTCATTTTCCTGGGCAAGTTTCCAGCTTTTTCCTGGGGTTCAGGACAGAGAGCTATCTCTTACTTGGAACTTTGTACTGCCACCAAGTGTCTTACAATAGATTGAAATGGCATCAGACTGCATAGAAGGAGGAAGTGGGTTCCATTCCCAGCAGTACCAGCGCTCAGAGAAGGAGCTACATGTACTTTGCTTTGCCATTAGAAAATAGGGAGCTTTAGATCGGAGGACAACCAGACGACTACAAGTATGAGTTTTCCATTCTGAGCATGCTCACTTCAAAAAATGTCCGGCTCCAAACCATATGCACAAGCTCAGTACGGAAAACTCATACTCATAGTCATCCTCCTCCTCCGATCTAAAGGTCCCTAATGCCTTGATCTTTACACGGACAGGAAGACCTTGCAAATGGCAGATTTTTCTCCCAACATCTTCTCTGTAATGACAAATAAGCCTGGACAGCTGCTGGTTTTGTTGGTTTTGTGAGGAGCATGTTAAGCATGACGCAGAAGCACAAGGGAACTAGGGTGGGTTCCTGGTTCCCCTTCCTAATGTTTCTTCCTTCATTCATTCCTTCCTAAATCTGCTCCCCACAAAATCACTTATGTCCAGGATTTAATGCAACTACAAGTTTTATGATTTTTGGATGTTTCACTGGTTTGCGAAATTCTGTAAAGCAACCAAAATTGCCATTAGAGCTACATGTTTGCAAAATTTAGCAAAAAATCACAACCTCAACGATTTTTCGCATTCTACGATTTTCGCCACTTTGTTGTCTTTGCCTGTTTAGCCACCACAGCTGCCTTGCGAATTTTACAAATTTTGCAAAAAATTACCTTTTACAATTTTTCGCTACTTTTTTTTGTTTGCATGCCTCTTTAGCCACCACACAGTGGCCAAATGGACAAATCTGTCAGCAAAAAAGGCTCAGCTTCAAAGTCAAGGAAGCCACATGCAGAACAAAAGACATCAAGAATGTTGTCTACAGAGTGGTGGTTTGATAAGCAACATGTACCATGTGCGACAACAAATAAAAAATAATTATTATTATTAATGATGATGATGACTATGAGAAGTTGACAGGTTGGCTATTACTTACGCTGGGGGAGGAGAACACAGTTCATTTTCCTCCAAATCACACACAAACATGTCTTCAGACTGAAAAAAAATTTTTAGAAAGTAGAGGATGTTAATAAAAATGACAAAGAGCAGTCTCAGTGTTTGAATTACATGTTATAAAAATTAATAAATTGCAACAGATACAAAATGTCATCACTTAGACACCTTAAAATTATGTATATATGCAGGGCTTGAAATTGTGACCAATACAGTCGCATTTGCAACTAAAATATCTGGAAAAGTCGCAAATTTGCAACTTGTTGTCACCTTCGCTCTTTCGAAACAAAAGGGTTAGCAGTTGCCACTTTGCTGCTACTTTTGCTAAAATAAATAACAGGGCTCGAAATTGCGACCAATACAGTCGCATTTGCGACTTAATTTTTCCCTTTGCGACTAAAACATTTGGAGAAGTCGCAAATTTGCTACTTGTTGTCACCCTCGCTCTTTCGAAACAAAAGGGTTAGCAGTTGCCACTTTTGCTGCTACTTTCGCTAAAATAAATAAATAAATAAGTAAATAAATGACAAAATTGTTTTGTTTCTTGCTGTGAATTTTCTCAGATAGCGTAATTGTAGAGTAATTTAGCTGCGATGTTACGTGCACAGCTCCATTTCTTCGATCATTTGCCATTTTCAGCGGTTTCTTTACACACAAGTATTGCGGGCTCATATTTTTTTGCTAAACCGCTGACAACACAATGCAGCGTGGCGATTTTGCGACTAAAATTTGCGAAATTGCGACTAAATTTTCGTATCTTGTCGCAAAATTGCGACTGGATTTTTTCGTTAATTTCGAGCCCTGAATAAATGACAAAATTATTTTGTTTCTCGCTGTGAACTTTCTCTGAAGATAGCGTAATTGTAGAGTAATTTAGCTGCGATGTTATGTGCACAGCTCCATTCCTTTGATCATTCACCATTTTTAGTGGTTTCTTTACACACAAGTATTGCGGGCTCACATTTTTTTGCTAAACCGCTGACAAAACAGTGCAGTGCGGCGATTTTGCGACTAAAATTTGCGAAATTGCAACTAAATTTTTGTATCTTGTCGCAAATTGCGGCTGGATTTTTTCGTTAATTTCGAGCCCTGATATGTTGAATAATTCTAATGCTGTTTGCATGCTGTAAAGGCATTAGACTCTCAAGTTCAGTTGCACAGATGTAGACAATGTCTCAATCTTGAAGGCAGAAGATTGACAAGTGTATTTGTTCAGATCTGTGGGGCCTTGTTTGGTTCAGTTATTCTCCCTTGACTCAAAGACGTCGAAAAGTAAGGCCCTACTTCATCAGTGTACCCAATTGATTATTAGCAATAACCAGGTAAAACAAGAAAGCTATTCTGCCAGGGAAGACTATAGCTTCCAAATTACAAAGCACGTGTCTTAAAAAATCTAATATTTTCTGAGAACTCGCACAAAAAAAAAATGGAGCTAGCATAATGCAAAGACATATGCAACAGCGTGACAGAACTGTGTCCATATTTATTTTAAAAAATCGATTCATTCTTTTTCGTGCCACGAGATACATGAATAAATTAAATCACATTGCACAACTGCCATTAACAGAAGGAGAATGGATCCTAATTTTGTTCAGACTGGGTGATTGTGGTCTTGCCAAAATATCTTCCCTAAAGATTCTTTTGTTGTTTGCAGGGGCACCCTCTCAAGGATTCTTGTGTGCATATTGATCAGTTTCTTTTTGTCACATGCTTAGTCTTCTAGCTTGGAAACCTAAGGAAATACAGGCTAAGCAACTGTCGGCACACTTCAATAATCCGAGATTACTACTAGTAATAATAAATATATATACTACAATCTACAAAACGAGGCAAAGGTGAAATGCAGATTTTGAATCAGGGTATTGTCACAAGAGAGGCCCGGAGAAGCTTAGGTCAAATGGATCTGTTTGTTCAATAACTAAGAAAACCATAATTAACATAAATTCTCAAATGAATTAGAATTGTGTGGAATTTCTTGCGAGCTGATCAAACAAGAGTGGTGTATTTCTTTTCTGTTAGCACTGGACTTTAGTTTGATGCTATACTTTTGTTAACTTTTCTCATGCGTGAACTATAAACTTGAGTGGATAACTGGCAGTTTTTTTACGAAAAAAGAGTTCTGGGAATCTGAGATACTGCTTATCACTGCAAGAGCATTGGAAAAGGTTTTGAAATCATTAATAAATTTCTAAATTTTCTGGGGAAGGATGCCCCCGGACCCCCCTACTAATGAAGGACCTTTCTGGCCTTTCAATAAATTTTTCTACCCACTTGTAGGAAATTTTATTTAAACCCCTGATATTACCTTACTGTAACAGTTATATTAATATGGTTTCCATCTTCTGCTTGTGTAACAGACAATTGGTTGTTTGTCGATTCCTGTAAACATGTACCTGTACTTTCGACAATATAGTGATCATTTAACTTTTTTGATAAATATAAAAATACATTTCCATTGTTACAGTAACTGATTTTATTTTTGCAGCACTTCACTTTCTTTTAGAAATGACTAGTCTTAGTTTTTAATATTCCTGAGAAAACTTGTAGTGTGGTTTATCTGCAAGTATGGATCCCACATTGGTATTTACGGAAAATATTATTTTTTTTCAATAAAGTTACTGTACCACAATACCGTTGTTGTTTGGCAGACAAAAAATTTAGTAAGAAGAAAGGAGAACTTTTTTGTTTTAAATGACTAACCGTTATCCGCTCTTTTTGGACCCCAGATGGTGCAACAAATATTTCATCTCTGGAAAAATAAACAAAATAATATGCAAAAGATAATAAGACTCTTGTAACATTTTTCTTGGTTGTTTCAACCTTGGCAAAAGGAGGAAGTCTTCTATATTGAGAAAAGAGGGAAAAAGAAAAATTTGGTGTGCTCCTAAAAGGAGTCCAATCCATGACCATGAGATGATTATATTAACCCTTAAACATCCAAACTGGCCTAAACCGGCCAGACTTAGAATTTTACTCTGTCTCACGCCAGACGATTTTACTGGTCAATGGGGAACCCCCGGGAGTCAATGGGTTAAGAAAACTCAGCATGACTACATGCCGATCTATCATCTCATATCCATCACGGGCTTGTGGGAATTGTTAATTATAAACAGTAGCACATGACCTTGAAACGTGTAACTTGCAACTCTTTTCCTTGAAACAACGCTGGGGATTTTACGACACCAATTTTATGCCCAAATATGGACAAAAGTAAGATCGAATCTGCATGCGCAGGACAATGTGCGAGCTATGTTACATCCAAATAAGGAAATTTCTCCAGCTCTGAACCAGAGTTAAATGCTTTAAGGTCATGAGCTTCTGTTATAAATTAATTCATGATAATTATATATTTTTAATCTATCAACGTA
>NC_090890.1:28488373-28493373 GCF_036669925.1 Montipora capricornis | reverse complement strand
CAAGAATGACCGTTGACTACAAAACTTAAGATAAGTAACTTACGAGGAAGTATCAGCACGAGAAGGTAGAATTTGTATCCCCAAGAGGCCATGTAATGCTCTGTTTATTAAATAGATACTGATGAAATGTTTAGATTTAAAACAATTTGTTTTATTCATTTTGAAACGGCGAAAAAGTGGTCATAACATGAAACTAGATATGAAAGTTATGAAAAACAAATAATGATAATGTCAAATTGAGTCATAAAAATGTTAATGTAGTAGCACAAAGGGATCTTACAAGGAAGGGGAAGCTCGTTTTGTATTGGCTCTCCAATCGTTTTAGTTACCATGACAACACCCGTATCCCCACTGATGTGAAATATAAAAGTAATATCTTTACTACGCGCGGTGAAGATATGATTTTTCAGAAAAAAGGAAATCCTAATATTTCATCAGTATCTATATAATATAAATGTATAAATAAGTAAACAATTGCATTTAATCGGACCGCTCCCCCACGGGCTTTCGTTTTAAAGAAAAATACAACAAATCTATAAGAATCTCAACTAGCGATAGCCGGTGAGGCAAACCGGTTAGCTAACCACTTGGTCTTCGCTTATTAGATGTTTTCTATTTTGGCTAGCCATTAGGTCAAAAATAGAGAAAACTAAATATAGATAAATGAATATTGAACGTAATTGAAATCCTTGACTTATGTCCAGAAATGTGTCCCTTTAGGTCTAAGCATTTGCTACCCATTTTTAGAAAACAGTCCTAAGAAAATACGCGCGCTGAATGGTTAAAAATCGTGTTTCTATAACTCGATGGAGACACAGAACTAGCACGAGCTGTTGACGTAGTGATGGCGCGAGCAAAGAGAATTTACATTTTGATAATCGGAGTTAACAAGTTGTTTTCCTTTTTCTCGTCGCGTTGTTTTCTAAAAGAAATAGAAAACATGTACTCCGTGTTTCTATCGAGTTATAGAAACACGAGTGAAAGTTTGGGAGAACGAGAAATGCTGTGGGAACACGAGCCACTGGCGAGTGTTTCCACAGCTTTTTCGAGTTCTCCCAAACTTTCATGAGCAACAAGGAAAGTGTAAGGTGAGTGTTGTGGTGACAGAAATATTTTCTTGAGGACCGGAGTTCAGGGTACACTTTGTGACGTCAGTCTGCATTCCAGACGCGTGTCACGCAGATGATGAAGTTGGGGAGAAGACCTCGCAAGTAGACACTAAATGACGCTTATCAAAATTGTCGTACTTACGTACATTGTCGTACTTACGTACATATCTCTGATCTCAGGGGCTTTCAGTTTAGAATCAAGGAAATAAATAATTGAAACTGCAAATGCAACGAATCTTAGAAGATCTATTCATCAGAAATAAGCTAACCAATCGTTTATTAAACAGATTAAACAAGCAACTTTCCCCGTTTTTTTTTTTCTTTTTTTGGCGACATTGTGGCGGGACAAGTTGCACGAAACATTTCACAGCGTAACAGCGCCTTTAATCGTCGATATTGCTCAGTGTTGAAAGTATCGTTCTTGTCTGGAACTGTTATGTACGTGTTTCAGTTTGAATATTGCTTTCCTTTTGTAACTTGTTTTGTGTTTTGTACTCTCGTTGACTAGAAATTGTAAAACTAATTAGTTTTCTGTATTTTGCCCTTTCACTCTTTTTTTTCTCTTGTTTTCTCTATTTGAGTGACTTCTCGGTAGTGTTTTTAAACAAGCAGAGAGAAATTATAATCGATCAATCAATCAATCCCAAATGGCAGGATAAAGAGCAGTTGGCGAGCCGGAAGTTGAACTGGGACTAAATATTTACCGGTTCTTCTTTAGCTCATGCATGATAAGAGCTCGCGGGACTTAACTGAAATTGAACTCCAGTGCTCCAAAAATATACTGGTGCTTGTACACCAATGCGACACCCTGCGATCAGAGCCTCCTTTTGTCTTTTTCTTTACTGAGAAGGAGAAAAGGAGACTCTGCCGCCGCAGCCGGAACTTCTGAACTTCTGAACCGGTTTTTCCAGTGCGAGCGTCAATTTAGTGACAAAACCGATGGTTATAATTGAGCCCGCTGTACCATGAAAAACCAAGATGGCGGCGAGATCTGGCATATTAGGCTTGGGTTCGAGATTGCATCCTGGCAACATGCAGCGCATACTCTATTTATAAAGATCTTACTTGATTCATGCAGAGTCTTTCTCGAGAACGCCAAAACGAGCAAGCAAAAGAAAGGCTCTGCTAGCAGGGTGCCAATGCGAGAGCTGTTAGAAAGATTTGGCTTCACTTTTACGGGAAGGCTGAAATTTATTGCGTCAGTTGGCAAACAACGGACAAAAACTTGTTCAGTGTTAGCTAACTTCTTGCCTGTTAGCCCCAGATATCGTGCAGTCTCTCTGAGGAGCGAAGATAGTGTATCAAACGAGAATTTTCGCGCTCAAGTTTATTGAACTTACCTTTTCACGTAAACGCAGTACTTAATAAGTTCTGTATTCAGTTTTCGAAGGACATTTTGCGTAATGTACCCATACAGGGAAATTAAAAAACCGACGGCAGGGAAACGTGCCGCTCTTGCAGACGATCGTTTTTTTTATTATTATTACTTATCGATGTCAATAACCCCAAGGGTTAGGAAAGCCATAAAAATACAAGAAAAAGAAGAAAAATCAGTGATCAATCCAACAATTTATTACTTTCACTGATAAAATATTTTTTTACAAATATTGCATGTATATCTTAAATAAAAATAAGGTAAGAAGGTGACATACACACAAATTAATCGTTACCAATGGGTATCTTAAATATCTAACGGACTCTCTTTTAAAGAGAAAATTATTACACTCCTTATGGCTTTGCATAAGTTAATAGTCTGACTTAAATTAATTTTACCTCGTGTTTTTTAGAGGAATTCTGAAACATCTGTAAGTGATGACTCAGTTTGCCTTGGTAATTTAGATTGATTAAAATTCCAACGAAATTATATACTTCCCGAATAAATAATCTGAAATGTCGCACGACTTGGCGCAATTTCAAGTCAATACCATGGGCTTTAATTCTCAACTTCGCCTTCCACTGGAACCAAATTGCGCAAACCCGAACTCGAGTCTTGTCCTAATCTTTCTAGTTCTTACACACCTCTCTCTAAAAAAAATTTGCAACAAAAGCTAGCTCTATCTTTCTCAGTTTAAGTTTCTTGTCAATACTGTTAAAAAATGTCTTTGTAATTAAGGATTTCAGCAAATACTTAAGTTATTCGTAGTTGGACATAACTTATGTAACAGGAACCTTTGAAAAAGCGATGACTAAACCTTGCAAGAACAGTTGGTAGGTATCATTCTGATTACCCCTGAATCGTTAACTTTCGCATGATGTGATAATTCGCATAAGCGTGCCTTGTAGGTCCTCAAGGTTGAGAGGCATTTGAGAGGCCCAGTCGACGTCACGTGGCATTCTGGATAAAATACTATCGTACCTCCTTCGAGTTTCTTTTTGAAGTATCCTTTAAGACAGCTAGGTTCTGGTGTCTTGTTTTCTCTTTTGAGTCTCCTAGATGCTGGTTGAGCAGTGGCTGTCGCACCAGGAATAGTTGCTTGGGAAGAATCACTACTTGAATCCAGTCTGAAAGTGGTCTGACTTGAAGGAGGTTCTTCGCTTGTCGATGGAAAGTAGCCAACGCCCTCGTATTGAGCATTAGTGCCTTCTTTTTGCTCATCCGAAATCCAAGTCTGGACCGCTTTGTCAATGCTGTCCCAGAGATCCCATTCTGATGAAACTGATCGACCACTACTCATGCTTAACAAACAAGCACCCAAAAGAAAGACAAACTGGAAAAGAAAATTAGGGAAACCTCCTTTTCATTCTACCGTAATAACCAATACATCCAGTCATGGAATCTTTGCTGACGTCATTGGGGTTTACATGCAATTAATTTTGTTTCATTAACATACGAGTTTGCTCACAGAAGATATTGTGATATTTACAAATTAACTTCAAAAGGTAAATAAAACTGGTTAAACTTAGTTAAATGTCCAATTTTTAGCCTCTTGGCTTTGTTAACGTGCCAGTTATTAGCCATCAAAAACTGATAATTTTTGGGTGGCAAAGGCGTTAATGAGGATCCCATAAACTCTTTGATTTTGAATTTCCAAAGCATCATTGCTTAGAGATTATCTGGCATATCGGATTCAAACTGCTCACGGAAGATATTGTGATATTTACAAATTAACTTCAAAAGGTAAATAAAACTGGCTGAACTGACATATTCCCTTATTGTGCCACTTTCTACCTTCAGGAAATGAACGACGCGTTCTGACGAAAGCATATAATCAAATTATACGGATATTGAACTGTTTGTCGAATCGGAATAACAATGGCTCTTCTGTCTTCCGCCATTTTAGTCCGGTAAATGAAAGCCTACCTTATCTTAT
Organism: Montipora capricornis; assembly: GCF_036669925.1. Taxonomy (NCBI): domain Eukaryota; kingdom Metazoa; phylum Cnidaria; class Anthozoa; order Scleractinia; family Acroporidae; genus Montipora; species Montipora capricornis. The sequence goes on along the minus strand of NC_090890.1, from coordinate 28,488,953 downwards.
CCATAATAAGTGTAAAATGCTCTCGAATTGTTATAATTATTATTGTTGTTATTAATACAATTATCTTTTCACACTGAGAAAGAGGCAGAACATCTAAGCAGTTACAAATGCAATCGAAGGTTCTTCTATTTTGAATCGTTTTATACAATTCTCAAGTCTCGTTAAAAATGAAGCAATAATTAAGCTCACCTTTAAAACTCCCATGTTTTTTTTGTTTCTGTAATGTAGACTTTACAATTCTTTTATGAGCTGGAAACTTGTTGTTTGATCTTCTCAGGGAGACAACTCGAGGAATATTCATGCTTATGCTGGGAATGGCTACCTTTTATAACGAAAAGTGATCCAAATTTGGTTCATGTACTAGGATGGGGAAAGTACGTTTTTCATGTCCGCCATTACTTCACATGTTATATTTGAACATCGTTTCATCCCCTTCCAGAGCGGTTTCTTCATCGTGCAAATAAATTCTTTACATAACAATCACCTTACTAATATCGGTGTAATTGAGCAACTGTGCTGAGACCTTACACTTCCTACAACTGACTGGAAGTGAACACCGACAACTTCATTGACTTTGGTC
>NC_090890.1:28465873-28483373 GCF_036669925.1 Montipora capricornis | reverse complement strand
ATCGGTATTCAGTCTTATCTTGCTCGATATCATTGCGAATCAGTTTTTTCCGCAGTCTCATGGGTCTCCAATACTGAGCTCAATTGCAAAACACGCGAACTAGTAATCTGGTCTCCTCTGGGGTTTTTTTTTTTTTGGCCAGTATTCACGCGGTATCATAGAGAGATTCTTTATTTCCTTATCATGAATTAGCAAAGAAGAAACCAGAAAAGACGGTCTTTAATAATAATGCGGGTAAACGCAAAAGTCGAAATAGCTGAGAAATACAGATAACTGTGTTAGCAGGTTTCAAACAGAGAGTAGTACTAAATTTACGCTCTGTTCACTTTTTGCTTGTATGGCGATACCAGCTTTGCAATTATTTGAATACTTAGGAAAAATAAGGTTAACTACGTTACTATACGAGATTAATTCAAATAAACATGTTCACCCTGGTACAACTAGCAGAACTACTTTTTTAGCAATGGCTCGTTGAGTGGCTGAAGAGAGAACTCGGAAATCGGAAGTCGGAAGTCGGAAGTCAGAGTTGGCGCCAGGTGACACATAACACGGAGCCCAATTCAGTGTTGATCAACAAATTTTACGCAATCAGTAAAGCGCAAAAATTTATGCTCAGGAAAGCATGGAGTTTATTAAAAGTGGGGATCTCGCTGTGAAACCTCAGTTTTGGGTTATTTAACAAAATGTAAAACCCTTTGTAGCCAGTTTATGAGGTAAAAAAGTTTGAAAAATTTGATATTTGGTATACGCATTTGATGTCGTTTAAAGTGCTACTATGAATTTTTCTTGGGATGCCAAAATTATGCTAACTAAACCGTAACTGATCGAAGTTTTAAATCTTGATTTCAAAAAGACACCTGTTTATTTTAACTGGAATTTTCCTGTTTAATGGTCTGCCATTACTAACTTTAAAATTTTGAGACAGCTGGATCGAGGAGAAAATGACGTCAAAGACTCATATCAATAGTAAGAATGCAATGCCTGTGTACGTGGTTGAATTGGCACGGGAGTTCCGGGCTTTCAGTTTTAAACTCGCGTTTTGCATATATCATAAGCTGCGTTTACACGCTGAAATTGAGTAAAGGACGGCACTTTTCTCTAGATCCAACTCTCTGAGGTCCAATCGGTCTGAATAGAACGTGAATATGAAGGAAATGCATTACCATGGCCACAAAAATAGGCTACTTGAGCTAAACCCCTTCACATCTGAAGTAGGGCTCAAGTGTACTTAAGGTCTACTTACTATGCTAGCATGAACCCAGTTAATATTGCGTTGTTATCGCTTTTTTAAGTTACTATTTTCAATAACACTTCGTGCTGTAACACTGTTGAGATAGGCAACAGAGAAACTAAATAGGCGAACATTGCGAAGAGACATTATTTGATACAGCAATCGTTTAAACTTAATATTAAAATTACAGACGTCTGGGTTGCCTGTGGTACATGTTACACACAAACGAAGGGCACTGAGTTGGGAATAGGAAACAAAAGCCTAGGAATCCAATCAGTATATGTACTCCTGGTAACAATGGAAGAAGCAGGCAAGGGGATCGAGCTCGAATGCAGTATATTTCTCATCATACCAAGAGCTGCTCAGTCCGGAAACGAAATACTACTTAGTTTTGTTTTTCCTCAGAAACGAAACGTATCTTCTATTTTGACTTCAGGGTGAACTATTTACACAATGAGGTTAAGTGGCCAATCAAAACAGGGTTAGTAATAAAAAATCTAAACATCTATGACTGCAAAAGCAATCTTGAGTGAACCTGAATAATCGCAAATCATAATGCTGACAAACACAAAAAGCGAAGGAAATGGTTAATAAATATGACGTTTTTTACTATCTGAATGATTTTGGGTTAGATTAAGGCAATATATTGTTGAAAAAATCTTCGTGTTAATGAGTAATGTAAACGATCTTCCAACTAGTAGGTGGTAGCAATGAATTGGGTGAACCAGGAGCCCGTTAAAGAAATATTGTTGGCTTCCCAAATAAACTCATTTTCTACTAGAATGACTAAACAAATATTTTCTGATGTGCAAAAACTATGGCTACATTTAATCATTTGCAAGATAGATCTCTTGAAATACAAAATGGTTAAAACTTCTTGTCAACTCGCAAATAAAATATCAACCCACATATGTAAATTAGTGAAGTTCGAACATGATCAATTCCAAAAACACAAAAAAATCTCAGAAAAACCTTTTCCAACCAAAACGTTTATTGAAACAAACAAAATTGAAAAAAATTCCCATTTTCATTGCGTGCGTTCGAACAAGCAACACACACCGTGTCAAAAACTACACGCAACTAAGACCCTCTTTACAAGCAGGTAGGGTGATTCCTTTTAATTAGTGTAACAGTACACACACGCAAATCGCGGAAGGAAGAAAAGTGATTATTATACATTGGTGTCACAAGCTCGATTTTGATTGGCTAGAAGCAAGCAGCTAATTCTTGCTTGCTCTGTTTCTCTTACGTCATACCTACAGACAATAGATTTTATATATGTATAATTGACGTCATACCTACAGACAATAGTTTTATGCATGCAGAAGTGACGTCACCTAACACACTAACCAGCAGTTCGATCAGTTTTGTCATGGCGGAGCTCAGCTCAGGAATATGAAACAATTATTGAATTCGGTTTTCGCATGTTAGCGATAATTATCAAGGCCTCAGTTCGTGTTATCCGCCTCAGCCTTCGGCTTCAGCAGATAACACAAACTTTGGCCTTGATAATTATCACTAACATGCTCAACCTCATCCAATAATTGTTAATTGATGGAATGTCTCGGTTGGCGCGCGTCCAGTGTAAATTGTCGTGCGTCCAGAAAAAAGAAAAAAAATATATTGAACTTTTATTTTACAACCTTTTCAACAACAATAACAACAGCAACAAAAAAAATAGTTTGAAAATTAATGTATGATTAGTTTCTATCAAGAGAAAATGAGGGGACAGAGAGGGAGGCTCCCGGTCCAGCCCTTGGGATATGTCATGTCCACGAAAGTTATTTTTAGACGAGGGGAAGTCTTTGTTCTAGCGGAAGTCTGTCTTCCGAGACGTCCGCCTGCAGGCCAACCTCGGGCTGATGTTTGAAAGAAAATAAATATTCATCAGCCTTCCACGTGCGCCGCCATTTTCTCTTTTCATTAAGAACCTGAGAGCGAGGCAAGACTGGATGCGGACGTCTCGGAAGACAGACTTCCGCTAGAACAAAGACTTCCGCTCGTCTAAAATTAACTTTTGTGGACATGACATATCCCGGCCAACGCCCTGAGCCTCCCTCTCTGTCCCCTCATTTTCTCTTGTTTCTATAACTATATTTTGCTCTGATGAGCATTTCTTTTTAAGTGCCTATGAAGTGAAAATTTTTATTACGTATTTTTAAAGCTTGTTGTCTCTTGACAACTCGTTTTTTTCGAGCTCTTTAGAGCGTAAATACGGCCTAATTGGTATGCACAACACGAATTTGACTATCTGAAAGCCATAAAAACTCTCGTGACTACATACTAATTAAGCATTTCAATTTATACTCGACCCGCGACCCTCGGAACGCGACAATCAGATTATCTCGATAGAATGTGCCGTTTCTGTCACACGTGAATCAGCTAAGTCGGTGAAGGCATCGACATTGGAAAGCCGGAAAAACGGACACGAATATCTCACAATTGATTCTTCAAATTCGATACGATCTACCATCGCTGCCTTTCAAATTCGCGATACCGATGATTAGATTGATTTTTCGAATATCAGTTGTCATGAATAGACGAGTTCACGCTCTTGAGTGCATCATGGTAATCAGGGCAAGATGGCGAAAAATTCAAGGGTTTGTAAGGAAGTTCAAAACGATGAAAAGTATTCATAATATGCCCATTTTGGGTTTTTATTTTCCCAAACAGAAGATATGCGTTCAAAGGTGCGGAAAAATAAATTTGTAGAGAATGGCTATTGCAGGAATTATTTTATCCAAAAAGAGTTTCTGCCAGTACATTTCCTGTAATTCCAAACGCACAAAATACAGAGAATGTATGGAAACAGAAAAAGCAATATTAGGAATTACAAAGAATGGATACCAAGTCTAGTTCATCTCAGTTGTGAAGATTGAACTGATTTGTTGGTTTATGAAGGCTTAAGTCTGTAAAATAGAGTCGTGTACAGTATATTTGGTTTTGAATTGCCATACAAACCTTTGAATTTCCCGCCATGTTGCCCTGGATTACCATGATGCAATCAAGAGCGTGAACTCGTCTATTAAGTTGAGATTGTTTCCTGTGCATTCATTGTTTAACTCCTTTATGTTACTGTAATAAACTAGTAATAGATTTAAATACATCTTCCCCCGCCAAAGGTAATATGGATGGCAGTTGATGTGTTTTTGAATTAATATGTGTGATGTCTTCATATTATGCTGCCTCAAATTCAGTAAGTAGGTAAATGAAAGTGGAAGATGCAAGGAAAGGACGGCCAAAGACAAAACGGCCATTTAGTTTCAATTTCTATCAACGTTTAGTTCATACGCTATCAATTGGAAAGCAATTTAAATAATTATGGAAATGCCTTGAAAATATGATAGTAAAACAGGAACAGGAACATTAACCAGAAGGAAAAATTTCGTCGTCACCTTTTTTATCTACGTGGTTCTTTCCACGGTACCTTGAAAAACCATAAGATAGGAACAAAGCCGGTTATTATATTAGGATTATTATTATTATTATTATCATTATCATTATCTTATCATTATCATTATCCTATGAATAACTGTTGTAAATATGATCGACAGATTGTTTGAAAATATTGATACTGAGACTACTCCGGCTTTTAGTCTGTCGCCTCAGTCTGTTTCTGATTTGTGTCTGACAAATCGTCGCCGCTGTTCTGATTTGTGCCTGAGAATCGATTTCTGACCCAGGCAATATGATTTGCTACTGCGAGATTTTTTCTTAGCCAGCCAGCGGAAAACAGTCTGCAGTACAGTAGTACAGAGCGGCTTTTTTGTGGAGCAGTTTCGTTGAGTACTCTGTTATCAGCCGAATACCAGCAAGCCAAAAGGGATTTATTTATTTTATAGCCCTCACATTAACTGTCATATCGCGCCGAAAAACCGCTCGTAAAAAGCCAGTGTTGATCTGATGGAGATGCTCCGTATTTTTTCGATGCACTGCTGTAAATATGATTTAAAAGAAAGCGTTGTCTGTTTCAAGAAAACAAATCAAATCATTTTAATTGTCAATGCGAGTCGAAAACTAGAAAACAAGGCGCATTTTGCTTAGTGAAAAAGAAATTTCAACCCATAAAAGATAGAATGTGCAAAGTCTGGATGACAGTGTTTTCAAGCAGGGGCACCCAACGGAACCAATTTGCTTGTAAAATGGTATTATTATACCCCAGTTAATGAAAATCAATGGTATTAAGGCATTTTCAGGTGTTTTATCAGTGTTGCTGGGAAAACATCTATCCTGTTCCGTTTGTCCCAAACAAGACACCATAAGAAAATTTCCCAGACAGCTAGATTAAAATTGGTTGGTTTTCACCACAAGGCCAGCTGATCAATATATTTCCCAGCCAGGAATTCCTCGCGCTTTCCAAATCCCTCGATCCCAAAAACGACGAACAAAAGCGACAAAAAACCGGGACCCACAACAACAGGTTTTTCCCGCACATGCGCAGTCACTCGGAACCAGACGTCGTAGTTGGGAGAGGGAAGGGGGTCTTTTTTTTTTTTTTTGTTTTTTTAGTCGTCCTCAGTCTTCAGAGGTTTCATGTGCTGACAATGCCACCTGGGGGCTCGGAGTTTGGAAAAATGCAGGAAACAAGGTCAGTATATTCCCACCCCCGCGCAAAACCTAGACTCTTTCAATGAGACGGAACGAGCAACAGATTTCCAGTCCAGCTCATCCCCCGCTAAATATCATATCCTGTTTGTTGTTTGTTTTTTGTTTGCGTGTCTATGATGGGGCCAGCCTAGAAAAAGACCAATTCTCTCTGGGGAAGATCAGCATACATGTGAGGAGGAAACAGATTCGTTGGGTGCCCCTGTTCAACGTCCCAGTTGGAATTTTTCTTGAGCCAGCTCCTTCGAACGGTGGGTTATTTTGTAATTAGTAAGCAAAAGTTTATGAAATTTCATTAAATGACTAAGTTTAAGTCTCGAGTGGGACTTTAAATCTCCAAAGACGAGAAACGAACGTGGTCCGCCGGAAAATACGTCTGCATTCGAAGGCTAGATTCATAACTTTCAACTTCTTTATCTATGCAGATGATCTCCAAATTATCCCGGAGACTTCATCAATAAGACTGTTCAAGATCTAAAGAACAAGACAATTCTATTTTGAATTGAGCGGAAGTGTAAAATCATGTCAAACGAGGAAAAAAACAGGACAATTTTTCTTATGTTAAATATAACACATGGTAATGTGATTTTTTTCTTGTTTAAACCAAAATCTCCCACAAGCAAAAATCTTTCTCTGTTAAAAACCCGAAAAAACAAGGTATTTTTTTTAGAATGATGGGCATACATGACGTACCATCAATAAAGTGTCCTCGGATGACATACATGACCTATGGATGACCTATTAACCCGGAGACACTTTATGCATGGGCATACATGACGTATTAACCCGGAGGACTTTATGCATGGGCATTATGCATTAACCCGGGGACATACATGGGCACGTATTAACCCGGGGACACTTTATGCACGGGCATACATGACGTTTAACCCGGGGACACTTTATGCATGGGCATACATGAATAATAACCCGGGGACACTTTATGCATAGGCATACATGACGTTCCAACCCGGGGACACTTTATGCACGGCATATATGACGTACCAACCCGAGGACACTTTATGCACTGGCATACATGACGTACCAACAACCGGGGACACTTTATGCACGGGCATACATGACGTACAAACCCGGGGACCCTTTATGCACGGGCTTCCGGATTACCTACTTATACAGGGCGTCTCGTGGCTTATCAAACTAGAGTTTGTATGAAATCTTAAAATTTCGTTTATGGTCGTTGTAGCCTGAATCTGTTCTTTATAATTCATGAAAACAATCTCAGTATATATGTCTTTTAAAAAGACACTTTAGTGTGGAAATCCGAAAGTTTGTAGCGGCGCGTTACAGCGGTTCTAAGTGGGTGAAAATCCCATGCATTTACTGTAATTTTAGCCGTGTCTGTAATGAAAAAAAAGCTAATTGTAATCGAAATGACTATGTTTTGTCTAAGACAGTGTGCGATTAAACCATTAAAATCGAACCCATTTCGTTAGAAATTGTTTTGATATTGTTTACTGTCCGCTTACGGGAGGATTTTTTAGACCCTGTGGACTTTGAATATGCGTCCGTGTCCGCTTACGGGAAGTTAAATATGTAGTGTTTTAGAGAAGAATTCGCCGAGACCGCGGGTTTGTGTCCGCATTCGGGAGGTGTCCGTTTACAGGAGATGTCTGTCACTGGAGGTTGCTCAAAGCGCGGTTTTTTCTTCTCATTGTTTGACAAACTAGCACGACATTTTTAAACCAATCACGAAGCGTATAACAATTGCAATCGCGTAATAGGCATTTCCGAGTTCATATTCGCCTCCTCTTCAAAGCGAGTCTAAGTGCAAAGTTTTTGTGATGGTAATTAGTTCTACTTTACATATGAATGAAAACTAATTTTCATTTCATTATTTACCAAGTATTGAAACACTTGTCTACTGAGTTGATCTCTAAATACGTTCACACTTTGCAAACTTTTTTTATTTTCAGAGTTTTTAACACCAAGTATTCCCGCAATACACAAACTGAGTGGTATCGACTATTTTGGTAAAGACGACCGATATGCGGGAGTCAGGTCGCGGTTGTATTGTGAAAATAACCGAAAGTCGCTACCTACCAAATGATTTCCTCCTTTGTCTTTTAATAAAGGTTGAGAGCCATTCTCGTCGCCAGAGTCCCTTTTCTTTTGGATGCCAAGAACAAGGAGTCTGGCCACAGCCAAAGCAGGAAGTCCACAAATCACGGACTTCCGACTCTTCTGCGCATTCTCAGAAATTTGAAACAATTGGGAGATTACGCAAGGACGACGCCGGCGCCAACGTGAACGTCGTCTAAAAATATTATTTCCTGTTACTGTAATAATTCTGTGACAACTCCAAGCCGTGCAAAATGGAGAGTGTGTATCAGAATTGCAGGAATAAAACTGGTATGAACGATATGGTTCTTTGGGAAGAAAATTTAAAATGTTTCGTCGCGTTCCCACGTCCTCTACACAACCTCAAATTTGGTCAATTCACGTCGTTGTCAAGACGAGGACGACAAAGAAATGTGCCAAAATGCAAAACGCACGTGCAGGGAGTGCAGAACCTTTGTCTTTTGTTCATTAAGCCCATTGTTTTGTGGCGTTCTCGTAGCCGTCTTCGTCGCCTTGCGTAAGCTCCCTAATAACGGTCGTCAACGGTTTATACAATATTTCGACTGCACATATTTTTGGCTGTGGCCAGAATCCGTGTTCTTGGTGCTGACCCAAAAAGAAAAAAGAATAATGGAAATAGCATTTAATAGGCCATTTCCGAGTTCACGTCTGCCTCCTCTTCAAAAGCGAGTCTAAGTGCGAAGTTTTTCTTATGAAAATTAGTTTTCATTCATATGTAAAGTAGAACCAATTAAACATCACAAAAACTTTGCACTTAGACTCGCTTTGAAGAGGAGGCAGACATGAACTCGGAAATAGCCTATTTGGGTCAATCCATAGTTGATATACAGTCGAAATAAATAAATAAAAAATAAAATATACATAATTACAATGCAATGTTAATTAACGTTTAATCCTAAGGATTCTAAATTACATGTATATAAATAAACCGATAAGTTTTTTTAGTTAGACCCTAGTCATATTAAGTATTAGTTGTATTTTTTCTAGTTTAGGGAAAAGAAGTACAAGTGATCGACACGAAAAGAGTAACGTTTTCAAGTTTTATTCCCAAATAAATCTTTATTCAAATTTTGAACGATTGTTTGCCTTGATGGGAGAACTAGTTGGGTTTGTTTTAAATCTCATAGACCCTTCGCCCTCAAGGGCCACGTTAATAGCCCATTCGGCTTCGTCATGGGCTATTGACCTGTAACTTGCGGTGCTACGGGTCTAATTGTTAATTAGTTGTATTTTTTTAAGTTTAGGGAAAAAGAAGAAGGACAAGTGATGACACGATGAAAAGAGTAACAAATTTTTTAGAATCTTCAAATTATACGATTAGTGTTGGTCAGATGGGAGAAACATTCATTCATTACGTTCCATTTGCCTTGTCATCCAATTTAGAAAGCAAGTATTGAATGCAAATGAAGGATCGCTCATATGTTCTCAAAAACTCGGGTCGCTCCCTTTAATTCGTTTTGCAAGATTTGATTCTCGGAGCTGATACAGCGTTCTCGCCTCTTCAATATGAAGGCCTCAGCACTTTGAACTTACAATCTCGCAGTTGTAAAGTCAAAATCCTCCAGGGCTCGCAAACGCTAAAAACGCTGGTCTCGCCGTCTCGCAAAGTCTCGCATTTACCATTCGCCACCCCTAAATGATTACAAATACTAGGTTGAAATTTGGCTATATCAAAACAGTTTTTTTAATGTTTGTTCAGCTCATATGTTCTCTTAAGTCACATCGCTCGCTTTAAGTTTTGCTGCTACAGCATTCTTCGACTCTTCAAACGCCTCGGCCTGCTTTCAAAATTTTCTGACCAACGCGAAAATCGCAGCGAATTCTGGTCACATTAAGCAAGCAAGCATAGACCTTATTCAAAAATGGCGGTTCACATTTATAATTCTGATGTGAAGTGCAAATTGTTCATCACCAAGCCTCATACTAGAGCAAGAATTTGTTTTAATATCAAAACTTGATGGTATCGAGGCTTGGTTCAGCGAATTTGCATTGACGAATTTGCGAAAATCGAATTAAAGTTGGCCGACGCATTATGAATAAGGTCCATATTTTGACAAAATGATCGGAAATTTTGGAATCTTGGGCCCCTGCTGCTGGTAATCACTTACCAGTTAACCAATCGGAGTGAAACCTGTTTTGTGATTAATAAAATAGCATATCAGTGCTATATATCAGGAAGATTATCACAAAAAAAGCATAAAAGAAAAAAATCTTACATAAGAAAGAGGGTCTTAAGGTTTAACTGAAGCGTACTCACAGAACATTGATGAAAGTGGTAATAGCTACAGCGTCGCCATCCGGTGATATGATTGACAGATTTGTTGTTCCTGATTACTCGGCCTGGCTTAAAACTCTCCATTGTATTTGCGTGCGACATTAGGATAACGCAATTTCTAATCGTGGGTGTCCTGTGCATAGGGGGGGGAGCTTAAGCGCAAGCAAGTTTTCATTTTTCGTTCGTCTGCTTTTTTCAGAGCCATCCTGAATCATGTCATACGTGCATTAATTACGTCATGTGCGCGAATAGTTTGTATGGACTCAATACGCTAATTTTTGGCAAGGGACACTTCTTAGTAATAATCTTAAAGACAATTTTGAACCAAAATTCAGATCTTGATAGTTTCTGTGGCTCCACGCCGGCTAAACTCTAGAATATTCGGCCACCAATTTTCATACGAATAGATATATCTCGTTCTTTCAAACGATGCACTTGACAATAGTGGCGTGGTATTCTAAAGTCGCTCTTGTGACAACGTTGCTCGATTCGTTTTATTTTTCTTCCATTTTTCTGGGTTTTGTATTTTACTAGTAACCACATGTCCTCTAAGGGGGGGGGGGGGGTTTACGTTGTATCGTTTCCTCAGAAACGATTCGTAGTTATTTTGGCCACAACTTACCTTCTTGATCAAACAGATCGCACACTTACTTATGATTCAGAGTCCAGTCATTGGCAAAGTACCTCAAATCCTGCAGTCACATGAGTCATAATACTGGGCGCTTATTGAAACCATCTCAAGAAGTACATGTTAGTATATCCTCAAACTTTGGTCCTATAAGATTGTTTCCTTGCCTACCCTTCTCCTTTGCTTCCAAAGCGACTGTCGAACAACCTTCGAGACCTGCTGGTAACAGCTAAACTGTCCCCCAATGTAACTCATTCTAATTCCGCACTTCCTTCCGGTTCTTTTCGCTGTGGCAAAAAACTGCGCTACCTGTCCTTACATTTTCCATGGACTAACCAACTACACATTCTTCTCTACTGGCGAAACGCGCTCCATTAATTTCCACATAACTTGCGAAACTAAAAACCTTATCTACATGATTCAATGCAACAGATGCCATCTACAGTACATAGGAGAAACTAAACGACGTTTTAAAAGACCGTTTTAATGAACGGCCGCCGCACTTTAGATAACGCTAACACAAATCCAAACCTACTACAGTCGCAGAACATTTCCTCTCCTCTCCCCACAACATCTCTAAGGACATGCAATTAATTCCCTATCGAAAAAATATTTTCTAACAGAGACTCGATCCGTAAGGCCAGGGAAGCTTTTTTTTAATTTTAAAAGGCAGGACAATTGATCCCAACGGTCTTAATATCCGCGAAGAAAAAACGTATTAGATTTCAGTTTATTATTTTTAGTGATTTCCGTTATTTTTTTTCCGTTACTCTTAGTATTTGATTCAAAATCTTTGTAACTGCCATGTTTTATCACATTTTTTTTCCAGTATTACGTCAACATCCATTTATATATATATATATATGTACATAGAAGCAATTCAATGTAAACTCTCATTGTACCTGAAGAAGGCTGGTTTGGTTTGGCAGCCGAAATATAGTACACCACTAAAATCAAATCTACGTTGTATCGGCTCTTGCTTAAAATATATTTAGTTTCTCAACTTGAAATACAACGCCGATCAGATCAAGCCACCACGAGTCCCCAGGTCTCTCTTTCCACCTTCTTACAGGGACAGTTTTCCTTAGTATCTTTGCTGTCCCCAGCAACGCTGCTTTCTGGATAACTTCCAACCTCACATTCACGCCGATTCGCTTCATGTACTCCTTAAAAAGGGCCCCAATAACAGCAGGCACTACAATGACTTTTTGCATGTGCCAGACCTTTCGATAGTTGGTATTTCTCTAACTTCTCAAGTTCCTTGTATTTCGTTTTCACCCTGTCATCACCTGGGATGCCAACATCAATTATGACAACCTCTCTCAGGCTTCTGTTCATACCAGCTATCAGCTCTTTCTACTGAATACACATTTACCACAAAGTTGCCAGTGAATATACCGCGCCACGTTATCGTGCCTTCCTTTATATTCTGTCTGCACACCAGCTTACAGCACTCACTCACCACATGGGGCCATCGTTTCTCCCTTACTTCCGCACATTCTGCACAAAATGGGATTCTGCTGTGTGATCAATTGAAATCTCATATAATTTGTTCTCAAAGCTTGTTCCTGGGGCGCTACATATCAGGGCCTCAGTCACATCCTTTCAAATCTCCTTTTTGCAATCCACTGCCAAGTTCTATTCCAGTCAATATCTTCCTTTTCTCTCACATGCTGTCCGTACATTCTTTTCTGCGTCCATTCATTCTCCTTCTCCTTTGCTTCATTCGATTCCCTTTGGGTCAACAGCCTCTCAGATGTTGACTACATTCAGAAACCCATAAGGGTTGAAACGTGTAACGGGCCCCTTGTGTGCTTGGAAACAAGCTTCTGAATATTCGATTTGCTAAGTACCATATTTGGAACAACAAAAGCGAGGGGTTTCCAAATATGGTACTTTGCAATGAAACATTCAACCAATCAGTTCGCAAGGAATATTCGGAAGCTGTGAACGCGCGTTACACGTTTCAACCATTATGGGTTTCTGCTACATTGCTATCTCCAACTTCCCTGTATTCAGTTTTGGAAGGAAATTTTGCGTCCCCATAGAGAAACCGACGGCAAGGAAATGTGCAGCACTTGAAGAACGATCGTTTTTTTTTTAAATAACTTATTGATGTCAATAACCCCAAGGGTTAGGAAAGCCATAAAAATACAAGAAAAAGAAGAAAAATCAGTAATCAACCCAACAATTTATTACTTTCACTGATATTTTTTTTTACAAATATTATCTTAAATATAAATAAGGTAAGAAGGTGACATACATGCCCATCGTGACCAATGAGTATCTTAAATACCTAACTGACTCTCTTTTTTAAAGAGCACATTATTACACTCCTTATGGCTTTGCATAAGTTAATAAATAGTCTGACTTAAATTAATTTTACCTCGTGTCTTAAATATCTAACTGACTCTCTTTTAAAGAGAACATTATTACACTCCTTATGGCTTTGCATAAGTTAATAGTCTGACTTAAATTAATTTTACCTCGTGTTTTTTAGAGGAATTCTGAAACATCTCCTGTAAGTGGTGATGACTCAGTTTGCCTTGGTAATTTATATTGATTAAACCAGTGCGCATCGATTCAAATTCCTAACAATTTATACAGAGGTAAAACTCCTAAATAACATCATATTACCAACCAATGTGATCGTTTAAGAACCCATTGGCTTTTGTGGTAAGGTTCCAGTTTGCAATAAAAAACCCAAAAATTCCAACGAAATTATAAACTTCCCGAATAAATAATCTGAAATCTTGCGCGACTTGACGCAATTTCAAGTAAATACCATGGGCTTGAATTTTCAACTTCGCCTTGCACTGAAACCAAATTGCGCGAACCCGAACTCGAGTCTTGTCCTAATCCTTCTAGTACTTACACACTTATCTCTGAAAGAAATTTGCAACAAAAGCTAGCTCTATCTTTCTCAGTTTAAGCTTCTTGTCAATGTTGTTAAAAAACTCTTTTGTAATTAAGGATTTTAGCTAAATGATTTATTCGTAGTTGGGCATAACTTGTGTAACAGGCACCTTTGAAAAAGCGATGACTAAGCCTTGCAAGAACAGGTGGTAGGTATAAATACGATTTTCCTGAATCGTTAAACTTCGCATGATGTGATAATTCACATGCGCATGCGCCAGACGCAGAGGTCGAGCTGCAGTTTGGAAAAAAAAACTATGGAACCTCTAGGGAGAGTCTTTTTGAAGTATCCTATAAGACAGCTAGGTTCTGGTGTCCTGTTTTCTCTTTTGAGTCTCCTAGATGCTGGTTGAGTAGTGGCTGTCGCACCAGGAATAGTTGCTTGGGAAGAATCACTACTTGAATCCCGTCTGAAAGTGGTCTGACTTGAAGGAGGTTCTTCGCTTGTCGATGGAAAGTAGCCAACGCCCTCGTATTGAGCATTACTGCCTTCTTTTTGCTCATCCGAAATCCAAGTCTGGACCGCTTTGTCAATGCTGTCCCAGAGATCCCATTCTGATGAAACTGATCGACCACTACTCATGCTTAACAAACAAGCACCCAAAAGAAAGACAAACTGGAAAAGAAAATTAGGAAAACTTCCTTTTCATTCTACCGTAACAACCAATACATCCAGTCAGGGAATCTTTGCTGACGTCATTGGGGTTTACATGCAATTAATTTTGTTTCATTAACATACGAGTTTGCTCACAGAAGATATTGTGATATTTACAAATTACTTCAAAAGGTAATAAAACTGGTTAAACTTAGTTAAATGTCCAATTTTAAGCCTCTTGGCTTTGTTAACGTGCCAGTTATTAGCCATCAAAAACTGATAATTCTTGGGTGGCAAAGGCGTTAATGAGGATCCCATAAACTCTTTGATTTTGAATTTCCAAAGCATCGTTGCTTAGAGATTATCTGGCATATCGGATTCAAACTGCGATAGCTATTGCTAATGAGGCAAAAATTTAAACAAAGTTTCCCCTACACAGCTTTACACAACATCTTTTCTACAACAAAATACAACAAGAATGCAATATCCAGCTGAGCGAGTGAGTGTAAATTAGAAAAAAAAAATTACTGAATATATTCCCATGTTGAGCCACTTCTACCTTCAGGAAATGAACGACGCGTTCTGACGAAAGCATATAATGATATTGAAATGTGTGTCGAATCGGAATAACGATGGCCCTACCTCCGCCATTAGTCCAGTGAACGAAAGTCTACCCTATCTTATCAATAAGTGTACAATGCTCTCGAATTGTTATAATTATTGTTGTTGTTAATTAATGATTGATTGTTCGTTGTTACTAAGACAATTATCTTTTCAAACTGAGAAAGAGGCCGACCATCTCAGCAGTTATAAATGTAATCGAAGGTTCTCTATTTTAAATCTTTTTATACAATTCTCAAGTCTTGTTAAAAATGAAGCAATAATTAAGCTCACCTTTAAAACTCCCATGTTTTTTTGTTTTGTTTCTGTAATGTCGACCGTTACAATTCTTTTATGAGCTGGAAAGTTGTTGTTTGATCTTCTCAGGGAGACAATTCGAGGAATATTCATGCTTAAGCTGGGAATGGCTACCTTTTATAACGAAAAGTGATCCAAATTTGGTTCATGTACTGGGATGGGAAAGTACGTTTTCATGTCCGCCATTACTTCACATGTTATATTTGAACACCGTTTCATCCCGTTCAAGAGAGCGGTTACTTCATTGTTCAAATAAATATCGGTGTAAAGCAACTTTCCTGAGACCTTAAACTTCCTATAACACTGGAAGCGAACACCAAAAACTGCACTGACTGTGGTCCTCGAACAACCAGCGACTTGAATTATTCCATTTAAACCATTTCCACTTGCGGGACAAGTCCTGACGCCCCCAGCAGAGCAATTTTTAAGACAGAAATTATTATTGATTATAAATATTTCCACTAACAACTGATCTAATTATGAAAGCTCAAAAAAACGACAAAAAAGTTGTTTTCGTTACTCATTAAGTCTCTTCCGGCTGAACTGGACGATAGTATGGGCCTAGCTGATAAATATAGTTCACAGAATGCAGACTTTGAGCACTCAAAGTCCGCATTCTGCGAACTATAGTCGAAATTCTATTAAATTAGTACGTTATGTAATTGATTTCTCAAGAAATTATCCACCTAGTGGAGGAAGATGAATTAAAAAAACTCCTCATTTTTGGGACAGGTTTTTATTCTCCATTATTTACATTTTATATTTTGTCTTTTTAACTTCATTACTATAAATTCAGTAGTTCCCAGTGATAGTTGTTCCATGCCGACTTCTCTCCCGGCTTGAATAAATTACTCGTTTGCCTCATGGTGTAAATGTAAACTGATCGAAGAAAATTGCAATCTATCTCCTTTCGGGACAAGCAATATTGCACCATTCAGTGAACAACAACTAACTGGTAACAATTTATTTCTAAGAATGCACACCCACTTACTTGATTAAGGTGGACTTAAGTCAGAACTTTACTTAAGAACGTAACTTCCGGTAAGTTTGTAAAGCGATTCAAACCCAAAATTATTTTTGAGATCAGGGATTCGCTGATTAGGTGAGATACGATATACCCGGATTTCCGCATCCATCACACACGCCCGAACTCATACAATGTTTACCCTGTAGTATTGCGTCTTAGGCTGTCGCTGGTTCCGCTTTCGAAGTTTGTTATTAATTCAATGTCCTTTATTTAAAAATAAAGTTCTTTATTTAAACTCGTCCTTGAAAACAAAAAAAATGGTTTGGTCAAACTTATTAGAAATCTTCAGATCTGAAAAGTGTCTATAAATCTCCTTCATTCGCTCGCTACATAAAGTAATAGATTCGAAATTATATCAAGTGTTGTAATGACACTGATGTAATCGATTACATTATCCTCTTGCAATTAAGAGTTTTTCTGTAATAAAATAGACTTTCTACTAAATTCCTCTTGCTTTGAAACAAGCGTGAAACGAAAGCTACACTATCGAAACATTCAACAGTTGATGTATTGCGTTACATTTCGTAGTTGAAGGCTTCTCCTTCCCGTCACAGCGCCCCGCCGCGATGTTTTTTTTGGGTAGCATTTATCTCTAAAATCTTACAATATTTTTTTAACTCTAGTCACAAGAAAATTGAAAAAAAGAAAAATGTGTTTTCACTACTTTTGCAGATTAAGTACATAAGGTTGCTTCCCGTTTTAGTTTTTGCGTGTCAGCAGCTTGCTCTAAATTGAAGTAAGTATCGTTCATTGGGACGAAACATTAGACGCCGAATCGACCGGAGTTCCTTTCAGGCAACCCTGACGGTAAGGCTTGCTGTAAGAAAATTAATAATAAAATAACGTTTACGAATGAACTCGGGTTGAGTTTTTCTTTCCTTGGACAAGGTAAAGTAAGATTTTTAGCACTTTTGCACTTTAACACTGACATTTACATATGTGACTTGATATTTGAATCCGACAATAAGCAGTCTTACGATTTTTATAGACAAAAGGGTCTTAAAACAGATTTCCTGATATGGACAGGTTCAAGAGTATCAGTTCCGAAAAAAACTCAGGTCGTTGGGAATTGTTACCTGAAATGGACTCGGTAAATTTTAAACATAATGATATACAATTCGACGTTTACAGGGCTAAGTGTAAGCATTTTTATAAATTATTAATAACAGCTAAGGCTAAATTGCCTAATATGTCTAAGAAACTAATCT
>NC_090890.1:28388373-28460873 GCF_036669925.1 Montipora capricornis | reverse complement strand
CGTACCCAGGTCTCCCAAGGTCAAACACATTTCTAGTGACAGAGTGAGATCTGGTTACGAGATTAGTCAGGACCACCATGAGGTCCTCGAGGAAAACACAGTCCAAATTGCGTCTAATATAATTTTAGCCCTTAAATTTACTTTCTATACGAAGCTTTGGCGCGAATTAATTGCCCATGTTTGTAAGCTCTTTCTGTTTCGTATTCTTTTATGTAACTAGGGGGTCCAGGTTCTATAAGCCCCATGGTTTCTTCTTGGCTCCCTTGCCATGTGATAATTTCCTTTTATGTTGTACTTCGTAATGTATTGTGGCTAAATTAACTGAACTGAACTGAACTGAACTGAATAATCACCCAAAAGAAATTGCGCGCCGAGTTGAATTTCCCACAGGACGGAAAATCCGAAAATCACCGGCGACAGAAGCCCAGGACTGAGGAGCTTGCCTCTCCCATTGACATCGTTATATTTTTAAATGACCAGAATGCTGGTGCCGCGCATAGATATCAACAAGGATGGCTTCGTGGAAGAAGCGGAACTGGAGATCTGGATTCGACACAAGCTTCAGAAGTGGACTGTCCACGAAGATGTGGACGCCATATTTAGGGATAAAGACCAGAATGGCGATGACAAGGTCACGTGGAAAGAGTACCTGACCAGAACCTTTGGATTCACTGAAGAAGGTATGGCGATTGATGTGCACGGAAAGGGACTTATTTAAGTGTTTAATCTTCTAGCCCTAGAGCACTAATGGGGGACACTGTGAATTGAAATTAACAAATCAACTTAAATCAAATCAAATTTTGGTTTTGAGGAGACGGTAAAACCGGAGTACCGGAGAAAATTTCTCTGTGCAGAGTAGAGAACCAACAAACTCAACCCACATATGACGCCGATCTGGGAATCCAGCCCGGGCCACATTGGTGAGAGGCAAGTAACTCTCATCACTGCACCATCCCTGCATGCTACCATATTTACATCTCAGATAATACGCTCGCTATCATTGGTCAATTTATCTGCCGTATTCTACATCTCTCATTTGTAAGATCTGGGATTCCCTTCTATCGGACCGAGGGAGATCTGGGTTCGAGATTTAGGCGCGTTCGATTGAACCTATTCCGGAATAAGAATACGTAGATGATTATAAAAACTATGTTTGGCGCGTTTCGAATCAGCAAGGATAACATAAATATGTTTAAAATAGCATTTTAGCAGCTATCTGACAATTTAATGTGAATCTCCGTAAAAACGAAGGATTTCTAACTTAATTCCATGTATCCTATTCCGGAATACGGTCAATCGAACGCACCCTAAATCTGCACAGTTCGAGCAGTGATTTCAGGCGCTGTTCTGACGACACGAACTTCAGTAAATGATGTGATCCTCGCTCATAGCTGAACAATTTAAGCACCTTATTGAGAGCTTAAGCACGCGCGTTTTTGAGAAGGAGACAGCAACCGGAAGTGAGACGTTTTCCTTTTAAACTGTCTTGACACCAACCACATTTTACATTTCTAAGTATCTTTTCTCCATTAGAGTGATTAGTATTAAAAATCTGGGAGACACCACCTCATTGTCCTGGAACGCGAAATGTTCTCTTCCGGTTGCCGTCCGCGTCTCAAAAACGCGCGTGCTTTTTAAGCTCCCCATTTAAAATCTGCGACGGCAACGTCGACGAAAACGTCACCTCAAAACATAACATTCAACTATCGTAAGTCTTTCGCAGTTATTCCATTCTGTTCACGTCTCACAAGTTGGGCGAAGTGTCCTAACAGGAAATTGGTGCGAGCGGTTTCAGAGAAAAATAGCGAATGAAAGGTTTACATTTGTAAGCTCGCGTGCGTTGTTGGTAATTTCTTGTCATGATGTAAAACCTTAAATAACGATGACCACAACAGGTTTTCTGAGCCCGCGAGACCTAGCACCCCCAGCAACCCATTGTTTTAACAAAAACCGCTGGTCAGCAACCTGGTTCTGGTCATTGCTGTCTAAGGTCTTACACCATTGATACGCAGATTACTGCACATGCAAATATGAGATAAAATGCGTGCCGCACGTGCAGCACGAGTATTTTTGTTCTTTTAACCAATGATATTCATCTTGTTTTGTGGCGTTGTCGTTGAAAGTCGTGTTCGTTTCTTACTTATTTAACCTCCCTATTAAAGTGCATGTCAACAGTTTTATTAAGTGCTCTAACATAACAATTTTTAAAGGATGGGTTCTCATATTTGACAGACATGCACAACAAATGGGAAAGACCCCAGCTGGAGAAGTACGTGCAGTTTGATAAGAAAAAATGGCGATACAGCGATCAAGACAAAGACGGCATGTTAAATAGGCAGGAGTACGAATACTTCCCATCCCAAGGAACATGAAATTATGCTTCCTTACGTTGCTGTGGTGAGTGAAGTTGTGGGCTTTGAATGGCATCGCTTGTTTTCAACATCGAAGAACAATTTAGTAAACTCAGAAGGCCATATTTTACTCCTTACTGTGTACTCGTGCAGCCTTCACGAGTTGGATAGGCTACATGATTTTTTTTCTAAGAGAGGTAGCTCGTAAATCGACAAGAATTAGGACATATCGTCTTCTTACGCACTTCATGCCCAAAATTAAATATAAAATGATATAAGATTACGATTAAAACGCTGTGATTCGATACATATAGGTGGTTTTGAGGTGCCGTCATCGACGCTATGATATAACGAAAAACGTTTTGCACTAAACTCCTCGGACATTATGAGCTTAAGCAGCATATTGAGATGTATTTTGCGAATTGCTTGTTTTCCTGGGATCAGGAACTTCAAGAAAAGCAAACATTTTTACTTTTTACTTGTTCTAAGGAATTAATGGATGCCTACGATAGAGACAAGGACGGACTACTTTCTCTTGAGGAATATTTAGGTACGTAGTGTAAGCGTTAGGCCAACTTTGGCACTAAGGTCGTTGAAAAGGCTTCTTATTTGTTGTCAGAAGATGTCCAATTAAAGATGGGCAAGATACGCACGAGAGATACTCGTCCATCAAAAATGATGGAGATACGTGCAATCATGTGGAATAGACCAATTTCGATATATTAAAATTCAGTCCGAAAACAAAGGCATCATCTCGAGGCTCTGGGGAATAAACTCATACAAATCCTTATATTATATCCCCAGAGCCTCGAGATGATGCCTTTTGTTTGGACTGAATTTTAATATATCGAAATTGGTCTATTGCATAGATATGAGGAATGTTATGCAGAATGAAATAGACAAGTAAATTAACTAAAAATTGAATAGCGTTTCAAGTCTAAAGAATGTTACCTTTCAACGTAAATAATAGCTAATATATTCGCCATAAATCACACCCTAACGACGGGCTAGACGACGGCAGGCTCAGGTGCTTGTGAAGTTCACGACCTTGGCTACTTGCGGTACCTGGCCATTCAGGTTCCTGCAGGCTCGTATTCTCCTCTGCGCTCATGTTAACTTTGTCTCCCTCCATTTCGTTAACATCTTCCTTTGTTTTGCTTTTACTTTTTAAAAATTCAAAAGTGTTCTAATTCGTTTCCCGTTATCTTGCAGCGTTCATTGACATGCCAGCTTTTAATTCTCTAAATACAATGGAATTTAATGAAAAATATGATGTTGACAAAGATGGGTACCTCAATCAGGTGAGCGTAAATACAAAAATAGAAATAGAAACTGCTTTCAAAGAGATCAAATCATTGCCGCGTTGCGAACTTACAGAAAGGCACTAGTTGGATAGCGGGATGTGGATCCATCATAGTTCATAGAGGGGAATGGTTATGAAACCCGACAAATTCCTTTGTTGAAGGTTTTTGTTCTTTGTTTTAACCTTGACCGTACACAAAACACAATAGTTGTCACTCCGTACGCGGAACTAACCAATAGAAACGTGTTGGTTACGTAATTCATGCATAGTGTATCAGCGCAAAACAAAAGATTGTGCACGGTCGTGGACTTTCGGATTCCAAACTAAATCTTGGCATCTTTGTTTGCTCCTTTTATGTTTGCCGAGCTTTCAAACCATTTCCCTCTATGAACTATTGATTCATTCACTCGATCCGCCATTTCATATACCATGCTGTAAACGCCATACCAAATCCGGCTCTCTAATAACACAGCAAATGATCACCAAACACCAACGCAATTGTTTGTGCATGTTTTAGAAAGAAATAAAGGAATGGAGGAGACCCAGAAACTTCAACAAGGCTCTTGGAGAAGCTCGGCACTTGATAGAAAGCGCTGATATGAACAAGGTAGAAAACTGAAGTAATAATTTTTTCTGCCGTTATTGACTCGGGGAATACTCGGAAAAATCCAACTTACTAGTTTCAGAACTCCACCATTGAGCTTCCTCCTAGCAATACGCAGAATATTAGTCAAATCGACAGGGCTTAAGGGCTTACGCTCCAACAAGCATCCTGTGACACAGCGGTACAGTATCGAACTAGCACTCAGAAAGTCAAAGGTAAGACTCCTGTTACATTTTCCCTTGGATTTTCTCCAGACCAACTAGCCAGGACGAGCTGAACGCGCTGGGCTGCGCATTACGGACGCACAAAGTCCCAGAACTCGTAAATGAAGTCGCACTCGTTGTCGATGCTAAGATTCTCTAGTAGAAATCCTCTTACATACTACCTTCGAATTTATTCCAATTTTTATTGATTTTGTTTTGTTCAAAAAGACGGCTTTCTTGGTACTCACTATCCATCACTCAATAGATAGCGAGTAGAGAGCCAATTGGATTACGAGATTCGTGATAGTATGTGGGTGGATTTCAACTTATGCAGGATATGTTATCGGTCAAATCCAAGCTCAGGTTGAATCCGTTCTTACCTAGGTTAAATTGGTGATCCTCATTTTACTTAGGTTAAATATGCATTCTACCTAGTTTTAAGCAGCTATCAACCCCCAAAAAGGATTGAAAACACCTATACTTTCCCTCAAGCTCTGTCTTATGCATCTCAACACATCTTATGTTTCGTATCATCTGATGATATCCATGTACAATAACCAAAACAAATCCTAAGCTGACCCTAATTTTTCTCTAGGCTGAATCTTTAATTCATTTGAGTGCGCATTCAACCTAAGTAAAATGAGGATCACCAAATTAAATTAAACCAGGCAAAATCAGATTCAACCTGAGAACGGATTTTACCGGCCACAGATATCCTATGAACTTGCGAGTGACCAGCTATCACATGGCTTGATAGTTCATTTTGTGGGGCATAAGCAGCGCAATCAGAATAATCGCAACCGCTCAAAGTTCATCTGCGCAACGAACCTGCCAAGCGATGATCTTTCTAACTTTCATTTTATTTTTTAAGCAGATTTCTGCGTATTAAAAAAAGGATTGTCTTTTCTTTTCTTCAGGTATGTTGCACTTAGAATTTGGCCAAAAAAATGAGATTTCAATGACTTTTCGGACCAATCAGATGAACAAGCAATCAGGCGTTCAAATTTCCCGCTTCATTCACCTTTCGCGTTCTGATTAGTTCATTGGTTATCTGCGTCTTCTGTCGTGTTCTGTTGGGTTGCTTTGATCAGTATTATGTTAACGTTGGGTTCGGCTAAAACTGACAAAAAAGTAATGATAAAAAGGTTAGCCAAAGTATGAGACATACTTAAAAGTAATAACGCAGTTACAGGGCGGTCACTGACGCAATTTTCATGTTCTCTCTCTAGGATGGAAAGTTGACGGCGGACGAGTTTCAAACAAATCATGAATTCTTCGCTGGGAGTATGGCGACTGAATTTGGAAAATCCTTTCACGATGAATTTTGATCCAACAGATTCACTCTGTAATAAGCAAAAACTCGTGACTCAAAAGGCTACGATAAAAGACGAAGCGAAACACTAAATTTGTTTGCCATCGAAAATCGGCTTTCAACTAAAAAACAATGGTATTTTTGCAAGTGGCTTTCTTTTTAATTTCGTCTAGTAGTGATTATAATCGGCCAAATTGTCGAGCCACATCTGCATCCAATTGGAGCTTTGAAAATATTACCCACTTCTTGCTATTAGGTTTGCCGCTCGATATAATTCGAAGAAAGACTTTTTCTTTGCCTCCCACGCCGGTATTCTGTCATGATAGTTGTTAGGCAATATTTTCAGTGCGAATAAAAGACTTTTTTTTCTGAATGCTTAATCTATTCATGCCGTCCACTCAGTCTTATTCGTCCTTCCATTTTTTACCAAACTCTCTGAAACGCTTGAAACCATCGCATGTCAAATGTTTCGGGTAAATATCAGCCAGAATTTTCCTTCTTGGCATACTGCTTCTCCTCTGGTCAGAAAATTTGCTACCATTCGATTTTTTGGTTCCTCCGCCCACAAAAGACCTCAACTTTAAAATATCGCCGAAAATCTCTTCAACGAGAGAAATTTGACGTAATTTTCATTTTAAAGTCATTTCAAGTTCACATAATGATAATTTTTACGTCATATTTGGAATTAAAAATATAAAACTAACAGAGAAATTGGAGTTTATTTAATTTGAGGTTGACGTCTCCCTGAAACTAACAGAAAAGCTGCAACAAAATTTTATTTCTATTTGGTTAAATTGTCTTTCTATGTAACTAAGAAATATTTTCAAACAAGAGTGCTATTGTATTTACAGTATACTACATATTATTATTCAACACATTGTGATAATGTCCAAATATGGTCATAGCGTGCTCAATGTTCGTCCTGCGTACTCAAGGTATATCCTGCGACCACGTAACTTTGAGTGTCGCGGAGAAAAATAGTTGTTTTTCCAACTTTTTTTCCAATAAACGTACAAAATTGTGCTTTGTCATCAATTTGTTGAATAATAAAACAATTATCCTGCTCAATCTTGCGGAATATCGCCTGATTTTAGCCGACTCGGCCTACGGCCTCGTCGGCTAAGTATCAGACGATATTCCGCGCGATTTCGCAGGATAATTGTTAAATATCATATACTAATTAAATCGGGCAGCATATGAATATCA
This sequence comes from Montipora capricornis, assembly GCF_036669925.1. Classification (NCBI taxonomy): domain Eukaryota; kingdom Metazoa; phylum Cnidaria; class Anthozoa; order Scleractinia; family Acroporidae; genus Montipora; species Montipora capricornis. The sequence goes on along the minus strand of NC_090890.1, from coordinate 28,453,894 downwards.
CGCCTGACAGTGTGAACCGACCGACGACTTACAGTTTCCTTTCGCGGCTTGTTCTAGGGACAAGGCAACTCTTCAACTATATAGAACAGTGGTCCATTACTGTATTTAAAACTCTATGACCACAAGCCGTAGTTTTGCAAAATTGTTAAGAGCGCTCTTGGTAAAAGAGCCAGCTTGTTGTGCGGCTTTTCAGTCAAGTATAAGCTTGCTTAACAATAGAAAATCGCTTCGAGATTTTAAAAGTTAACCTCTTTGCATTAGCTTAATTTAAAGACGTAAAAGAAAGCAACTTAAAAGTTATCTTTTAAAGAGTGTCACCTCTGATTATTGTACTTTTCTCACTGTAACAATTACAATGAAAATGAAACTTAATGTTCCTTGAAAAATTATTCGATTTTTTTCGGTTTAGTTAATTAAGAACTCAACCTTCAATAGAATAGATCTCCATTCCATACCAAAAATAAAGTTTAAATCAGTAAGGAGATCAAGCCATGTAAGTGGCATGATACTGATGAGTAAAATTTCAACAATGTTAGTATTCAATTCTGTCACTGCAAGTAATTATATGGGAATCTTTGTCAGTCTCATTTTTGCCTCATTAGAACAAAGCTATCGTTTTCTAATCAGTCAGCCAAGAATAGAGCGGTTTTCAATTGAGTGTCGAAAGTAATGCGCCGATCAGCTCGAAACTTCAACTCCCCCCCCTCCCCCCCCCCCCCCCCCCCAAAACCGGGCATTTGAACTTTTGAAGATTGGATCACTCAAATTCCCGCCCCGTCGGGCCAAAATGGTGTTCAAATGCCTCCCCTATCGTCGGATTTGAAGGATTTGTCTGTCATACCCTATTAAGGATGGTGCCTACTAATTCAAAGATATATGTGACCTGCTTGATGAATATGCCGGAAATGTAGACCGTAACAAGTGTTGTTGAAATCCAAAAAGAAAATTAGCGGCAACTACGCAATTTTCAAAGATAATTCATGAATAGTATTTGTAAACAGTTTAAAATACAAAGCAATGTATGGCGTTCTTTCTCAAATTGAAGGTTAATTATCTCTCAAAAATGCACGGTTACCCCCAATTTTCTTTTTGGATACCGAGAGTACTTACTAAGATCTACTTTCTCAGGATAGTTTTAAACCGCGCAAAAATATCCGTCTATTAGTAAGCATCACCGATAGGAAACCCCAGTATCTCAAGATGCGCAGAACGTATGTGCAATAACAATAGTAGGCACCGCCCTTAAAGAACAATCAAAAGTAAGACCAAAACCAATCATGGCTTGCGCGTGCACATTTTCCCGCGCTTTGTGTCGGCTACGTGTAATTACTTCGAGTTTTAATTGTTTTACTGGATTGCCTCCGTCTTTTTTAATGGTCAAAGTAATTACTTTGGGTTTGGTTTTACGACGCTCATTTGAAAACCACTCAAGGGTACTGACTATTGAAAGTGCATTGCATAATGATCTATCTGTGAAAATTTGAACGCGATATACCAGATAATCTATGAGCACAGATGCTTTGAAAATTCGAATTTTTACGAGGAATGTATGGGATCACTAGTGCCTTTGCCGCCTGAGAGGTTATCAGTTTTTGATGGAGTTTGACAACTACTGTTACCTTTTGCAGTCAACTAATAGAGAGATTTAGATTCTAGTACGAGAACGACTACGAGTACGAGATTTTCTCATAAGACAACAGTGAGCGCACGCAAACCAGCGTCATTTTGGCGGGAAAAACGGAATGCCTTCGTCATTTTAGTACGAGATTTTGCACAAATGTCGTCGAATCAAAACAAGTCAACAACACGGTAGCAATTTTGGCATTTTTTGATAAGCAAAAAGGCTCAGTTACCAGCAATAAGAATAACTGAGCAACCTATACTGCTAACAAAGAGTAAGATTAAGCGTACGGGTTATAAGTTTCCTTAGTACTTTCGATATAAACGGGCAGTTAAAACTCGTACTCGTTCTCGTCCTCGTCGTAAAATCTAAAGCTCTCTAATTATAGCGGAGCTCCCCGCGCTGAAGGCGCGCGCGCGGAGCACCATGAGTAAGAAAATATGGTAACCTATCTGTGCGAGAAAATAATAATTTGGTTTTGGTCACCGAACGACCCGTCCACCTCTACATGTATGCCAATGTGACCAGTATCACGTGACCATATCGCGGGTTCAAGTTTAAAGCTCCTCGAGGTGAGCTGTTTTTTAGTTGACCGCTGACCAGCTACTGGATTTTGATTGTATCGCAGGCTCAAGCCAGGTTAAGTTAATGTAAGAATACAGCTGTTTCGAGAAAGGTTGTCCAAAACAAGCATAAAAGCGTACGCCACAATACCGAAAGGCATTATGGTAAACTGTCAGTTGAGTCAAAGAAAACATGACGGCAATGCTATTGAAAACGTCACCTAGAAATAAGTGCTCACGCTATGTTACTGACATTGAAATATCCTTACTTATTTTATGTTATGTTTTCCAGAGAAAGTCGGAGAAATGTACCAAAAATCGTGACGCACGCGCAGAGCCATCGTTAGGCTGATTTAGCAACAGAACGGGAACGTCAGTGGCGACGGCGTGCGCATAAAAAACACCAATGAGAATTCAGAATAGAATAGACTCCTATCTTTTCTTCTCTATTCTAAATTCTCATTGGTAGTTTTGCTGCGCGCGACGTCGCCACTGACGTTCCCGTTCTGTTGCTAAATCAGCCTGTTTTTGCTAATGAACCCTTTTGTTTTTGGACGTGTTTTGTTATCGTGATAGCGAGAGAGAGCTTTTGGACAACCTTTACCGAAACAGCTGTAAATAACCCGGGAGCTCCGCTTATAGGCTTGGCTAAATCTACATTAAACATCATGGTAAAGAAACCCGTATGTTAATGAAACACAATGTAAGCAATGACGTCAGCAAAGATTCCCTTATAGACCTGTTTTCATTTAGAGATGATACATACATACATTTCTTTCAAAACTAATATAATGCATTTTGTCGACGTTGCACGCGGGTGTTCTGATTCAGATTACGACAGCATTAAATTTCATTCCGCCACCGCAGAAAGAATTTCGAAAGGATCTTAATTTTAAAACCTCTTGAAATAAATAGCATAAGAATAAATGTATAAAATACTCTCATGTAATTGGTTCTGTTCATGACGACCGCTGTCCAAAAAATGCGAAGTCACTGTTTATTCATCTCAATGGTGGCCTCTTGTGCGGTTACTAAGCAATGGCGCTCTTCTTTTTCTTGGCCCTGGCGAGAGAGTTGATGGCTGTTAAGTGACAAGATTCAACTTTTAACAACTGCTCGCAGTCTAAGATTTTATTCAAGAAAACTACTTAAGCTTTCGAACTTAGCCTTTTACGCTGGTTCAGGATATTTAAATTATCTATCAACACCATTCACTAATTGCACAAATCCCATAATACACCTCTATTAACCCCCAAAACTTTTGCATAACCATTGTTTGCAATTTCTCCTGGGACATGAAAATGTCCCAAAAGAAGTCGAAAACAATGCCTATGCAGATTTCGAAGGAAGGGAGGGGGGGGGGGGGAAGAGGTGTATTATGGGATTTGTGCAAGTAGTGAATCAGCCCTGTGGCTTTAATGAAAGTCCAATGCTTTAATCATTGATTACGATGTTCAAATTTGTTTTAAAATAATGAAAGAAGCATTAAAAGCAAGGTGAACACACCATAACGCCAACCTGGTGTGGCCATCACCAGCCGCGGAGTCAGTTTTAAGTCTGAGTTGTTCGAAAAACTCAGCCATGTACACCTTTGGGTCACGATCCAGGCCTTGTCACCCAGCTTATGGAGCTTAAAATCAAGTCTGGGGATGGGCACACGGTAGGCTGACAAGAGACATGGAAACGAGGCTCTTCTTTCCTCCACTAACGTGTTACACATTAGTGCATTTTCATACCTGTTTTTGATGCTTTTGACTTCCGGCTTACTCGACTTCTGGTAGCGTGGGAACTGTAGGCCTCATGGACAATCGCTTCTGCATAGCATAGCTTGGCCTGTTGTTGGCCACATCTCCGTTAGAAGTCGACGACGTTGAATTATTAAAGAGGTGGCTATCTCTTCTAACAGGCCGTCTGGGTTTCATTTCATTAAGTTCATCTGCTATAAGAAGGCTGCACTTACGACCTCCGTTGACAGCGCTTTTGGAATTCTCTCCACATCCGCTATCAGCACTTCCATTTGAATCTCCACTCATTCCATTCTCCAGCATCGCTGGAGCTTTCAAAGCGTTTGATGCATTGACGAGAAGCCTACGACGCTTCTTCGGAAGCTTTAATCGGGCTTGTGCATGAGAATAGTACAAGGAAAAGTTATTGACAATGACCGGAACCGGAAGTGCAATTGTTAGCACACCGCACACAGCGCAGATACTTCCGATGAATTTGCCCATGGCTGTGTTAGGCGTCATGTCACCATATCCCACAGTTGTCATGGTAATCACGGCCCAATAGAAGCAGGTGGGAATGTCTTTGAATTTTGTGTTTCGTTCATCTTTTTCCCAGTAATAAATCAAACTGGCAAATAGTACTACGCCAATGAGCAGAAATGAGATGAGCAGGAGAAGCTCGCGGACACTCGCGCGTAGCGTGTGTCCTAATATTTGAAGCCCGGACGAGTGGCGAGAGAGTTTGAAAATCCTGAAAATTCTGATCAACCTAATTATGTTCAATATCTCGACGTTTGATCCCGATGGATATCCCAGGCTAATGTAGAACGGTACGATTGCCAGAAAATCGATCCAGTTCATCACCTTCTTGAAAAAGGCCGACTTTTCTGGACAGAAGATAAAGCGAACCAGCAATTCCAGAGTGAACCAGGCCACGCATATACCTTCAAGAACTGCGAGCACCAACTTTGGTTCACCACTTCGAAAAAATTTCAACGATTCCAAGCAAAATAAAATTACTGAGATCACAATCAGAACAAGCGTTGTGTAAGCAATTACCTGAGGAACAAAAAAAAGTTTTCTTAAAAAATATATAAAAATGAGATCAATCGAGTTTTGCGTCGTTTAATCTTGGCTTTATACCTTTTTTTCTGAATTTCATGACCAAAACCTATCAGTGAACAACTTCGTTTTCAGCGGTAACCGTTGCTAAGAATGACAAATCACATTAGAGCTTTTATTTCAAATGATAAATGTATTTACTTATGCTCTTACCAATGGTATCTTTCTATAGAATACGGAGTGAAATTGAACTGAAACTGACTCAAATTCTGTACTTTTTGTTCATTTGACCACACCTTTGACTCATAATCATGTTTATCATGGGATAAACTTGTTGTTTCGACCGTACTTGTCACAACTCGCTTTTAATCTTGTCGCAATATAAATTACAACAATGGAAGTTTTATTTACACATCGCAAAGAGTTCAATCAACTCGTGTTAACCTTAACTCCAACGAAGTTTATGAACGATAAAAAGGGACAGTACGGCGGAGAACGACAACCGCCATTTTGTTTTGGGATGTATAACTAGCTGCACGCTTTGCTAATAAGTGCCTCAGTTGCGAAGAAATGCCAATCTATTTGAATACAATTGTTTTTCCGCAGGAAAGATTGTGTCGATATATGGTAAATCGGCATTGAATTTCCAAGAAACATTGAACTTTATTCAAGTTGTTTTATGCCACCGCTCAATGAGGGGACAATTGAAGCTTTCCATGAAGTTTCTACCGGTAAGCATTTATAAATCCCAGGAAAAGCAAGTGTTTTAATATGCACACGTTGCATACATAGTATTCAAGGCAGCAAAAAATGAAGACGTTGGCAAACATATAAGCTGTGTTGTTTTGAGATACTTTAAAGTGCTCCCGTCTTGTCTCGGTTATAACCATTCAGGTTTCACGCTGTGAAGAGCTTGCATAAGAATCGTAATCGAAAATGAAAGAATGGAGAGAAAAATGGGGGAAATCAGCTTGCACTATTTGATCAATCCACGATGATTAAGCAGTTCTAGTTTTCTAGTGCAACTGCCGACATTACTGAATCGGCCAATTATAATATTATTTCGACCATTACGTCGCGTAGAATATAATTTTCAGCCGAAAAGAAACTTTCTGGTCGCTATGAACCGTAATGAAAAAATCAATTGCCTTGAAGCTTATAAATGTTTCATTTCCTATCAGAGGGTTTGGTTTACCGAAGTTACCAACACTAATAGAATTTCCCAAATACGAAACCGGCTGAAGACGAAGCTGTGAGATCAAAAATCAAATTTGTTCATCGCCTCTGAGATGAGACAATGATATAAATCGAGAAAAAAAACTTTTAAACTGTTTTTAATTTCAACGAGGATATATTACACTAACACTCAGCCCACCACATTAAATCAGATATGAATTGTAAATTTCTCCTTTTTTAAATGGTGAACACTTTTACGCGAATCTTCGCACAAACCACAAAATGAAAAAAGACCTTCTTAAAGTATAAACCGACACCTTTTGTTAAATACAATAAATTTATCATTGAGCTTCAATTTTTCACACCGCACTTTGTTCAGCTCCCATTTGCTGTACGTACGTGACCGGTTCTGAGTGGAAAACGTAATTCAAAACAGCTCCCAGCGAAATTGATTTCTGTACGAGATCGAAAAACCCCTTTCAGTGATTTCAAACTTGCGAGGATTTGCGCTTTTCCACTTTAATTTTTCGTTTGATCAAGTCGTTCGAAAGACAGCCGATCTTTGGAAATGTTGCGAAGAACTCGAATCGTCGATTGCGGCGTTAAAAATTCATCGTCGTCGGGTCAATAAAAGAACGGCACGCTTCAGGCGACGATAAGGCTTTTAACTTGGCCTTCCTTCTCAAAGTGTGTCGCCCTTTATTGCAACAATTAAGTGAAACTACAAAAAAGAATCGATAATTTCATTTCAAGCTTGCAGCCTAACTTAAATTTCCACAGGAAAATTCCCCACTCTATCACATTAATGGAATAAATTTGCATTTTATGAAACCTGGAGTTTGATAGAAATTTTCAACCTTCAGTGTAGCCAGCTTTTAGTTGCGATTTTTTTTCACTAAATACAATTGCATTGGTCCCTAGCTTACAGTACGAAGCATGTGTAAAGCGCCTCACCTTAGCAAGTTTCGACGAATAAGGCTCTTCCATCAAAGTCCAAATTCGTGGCTGGTACTTTTGCCAGAAAGTCAAGTTAGGCTCTGTTTCGGCCGTAAAAGCGAAACCGTAGCGTCCTAAATCGGGTTCTTCGTCATCAAAATCGTTGTCAAATTCAACGCCCTCAAAAGCGGCCAGCGTATCTTGGGCATCACGGTGTTGGCGATAGGTTAACCAACAGCAAGATTCAACTTGCTGGTCATCAATGCCCCAAAAATTCAATTCATCTTCAAATAAAGGACCGCAAACATCCAAGGGACAATGAAGGTTGCCAGTTCGGTAATAGTTTAAAACGTTTGCGAAAACGCCCGGATGGCGATCAAAGAAATACTCTCCTAAATCAGCATCGTAGTCCACTGAACCAGCAGATGCGTCTACTAGCCAGGATAAACGGGTATCGGGGATATTTTTTAGGGTACTGCGATAAGTTTCATGTCGGATTCCGCCGACATTGATGCAAACGCGATCTTTTCGTTTTGAGGTTGTCGGCGGCGAGCTAGACGAAGGTTGGCGCAGTTGCTTGTGAAGTTCACGATCTTGGTTGCTTGCGGTTCCTGGCGATCCAGCTTCCTGCAGGCTCGGATCTTCCTCTGCGCCCATGTTAACTTTGTCTCCCTCCATTTCGTTAACATCTTCCTTTGCTTTGCTAGCCTCAGTCATTTTCGAAGGCAATTCCTGAGCAGCACTAAACAATTATATCACCCTCCAATCGGCGCCACAAACTCCCATGAAACATTATTTTACCAATCCACGCTTGTAACTTGGTGGTTTTGCGGACATTAGGCGGCCAAGAAAATCGGGCGAAGAAAATTGTAAAATCTAACCACGACAGGTGCAATGTATTCTTCACGGTTAGTCAACAAGACACAAGCAATTGAACATATGCCCCTTTTCTCCTCAAATCTATCCTGCTTTTTGTGGTATTGAACACTTTTGGGGGATTTAATTCATTTGCGGTTTCGCGGGCAGCACAAAATGATCGATGAAAGTCGATGTTTTTCCCTGCGAAGAACGTACCGTTCCAAAAATCCGTCGACTTCTCGCAATGTTTGTATTCCTTATTTACATTTGGTTGCGCGGGTCGTAAGAAACCTTAATTTGCATTCGAAAGACGAGCGATTGAGAATTTCATGCAAAAAAAGGGTCATTTTTCCAAGCTGTCACTCATAACATTGTCAAAGGAACGGCCAGCGCACGCGCATTGTTCTGTCAGCTGTCGGACATTGCAGGTGTATGAACAAATAATCCCGAATGTAACTTATATACAAGTTTAGCGATGGACGTGGAAAGTTACCTTTTCCACAGTTCTCTTAATAGCTTGATGATTTTCGCATTGTTTCTTCTTTTGCCAAGATTGAGTTGAGACACTGTGAAAGCCCAACGCGAAATTTCCAAGCGATGAAGGAGTGGAAGCTATTGAAAAAACTCTCAAGTTTTGTCAAGAAATCTGCTTTGTTTCAAAAACTAACAAACCAGTTTTGAAATGCCGTGTCAAATGCGTGCCAGAACCAGACAGACATTTCGGAAATTTGTTCATTTGTAAACAGGAGTTTTCAAGTCGCCAAAGGAGAATGTTTATTTTGTCTCCCAAACCAAGTGTCCCACAGGAAAATTCAAAAACTGACTTGATAGAGTACAAGTCCTGTTTTTTTTTCAGGCTGCTTCAGACGCACACAGATTTCACTAAAACCCCGCTTCATCCTAGATCGAAGAACGTAAGCTCCCCAAAGAGTTTCGGTCTCAAGATGTGATCCAAGGCACGCTCTTTTGCAACCAGGGATGTGTCGAACAAAAGTCCCCTTAACGCTGTATTGTTGCCAAAAAACTCTCCTTAGTTTACTTAAAACAAGAAAAGAAAAAAAGGAAATAAGTTTAAGACGCCGAAAACTGAGTACACCACAGATAAAGTTGAAAAGTTAAGGTGGTAAGTTTGCTAAGCAAGTTCGTTCAATAATTCTCTAAAAACAGTCCATTGAAAACAGTCATCACTTACTTCGTTCTTATCAACAATCAAGTACGCGAGATAGTACAATGTACAAACTAATTAAAATAAGGAAACTAAGCCAGCTGCACTGACAAAGAGTGACATTCAATACGAATTGTCTAGCAGCTAATCTTTGGTTGCCATGCAACGGAGAGCAAATACGAACAATTAACAATTTTTCTTAACTAGCAAGGAACTGGGAGATTGAGGTTATTCTCCTCCCCAGACTCAAGCTGGCCCACTTAGCCCTCAAAGACTGAGCACGACAACCAGTTGGCAAGTCTTCTCTAAATGAAAGATTTTCGTTAATTCCTAATTTCCGTTGAATGTACTATTATTGTTGATTTAGGACACTGTATCCCGGGACTTGTGGTAGCAGAGAAAATAAGGAAAAATAAAAAGGCCATATCTGTGGATTGGATTTGTACTCGAAGTTTCTACTCTAAAGGAACCGCTTCTTTGCGCTTCACCACAGGCAGACCAGGTCGAAGGGTAAAAAAATTATAAAGATTTGTATGGAAAATCCCGATACCAAACACTCAAAAAGATATTTACACGCAAACGTCCTCAACAGTGCGTGCATAAATCACGAAAATAAACAGGTCTGTTGGAAGTGTGCTTGAATATCAACAAATGAGGACCAAAATCGGCATGAATTTGTGTCGCTGATGAATAATAAAGCAGCTTCTAATTTCCAAAATGATGCATTTACCTTGAGATAAATAACTTTGTCTAGGAGAGTGAATTTTTGACTTAGCAGAAACAATGGTCATTTACCTCAAGAGTTAGACGATTGTGATCTTTGTGTTGAATTCAAATAATTCTTGTAATTTCTTGTAACACTTGTAAGAAAAAAAAACCAATTGAAAGTAACAAAACAAAAACCCAGTGTATTGCCGTCACTTTGTCACAGATGTATCCTTTGTTTCTTGAGTTGTTGGTAACACGCAAGTTAACTTGATCACAAGCGGCCGCTGAAATCGATGTAACTTTCGATTTTGCGATTTACTTTACAGCCAAAAGTACAATAGAAAAATTGAACGAAGCAAAAATCTCCCAAAATGTTTTTCGCTGATGGTAACTTTTCATATTCGCGGCACAAAATTTATGTTGCTTCCTTGTCGCAAATTTTGTTGCTGATGGTAATTTTTTTATTCTCAATCGACACTTCCTAAAAACTTCCTTCTGCCCTTCCTAAAAATTGTGTATCAATATGTATTTACTTTTACATCAATATTTGTTTTGCATAAGGCAGGCCAACAAAATCTTTACCTTGCTTAGTCCGCATTTTTGAGCGTTAAAGTATACATATATATATCTTAAGGTCTCCTATCCAGATACTAACCCCGCCGGACAAGGATTTAACTTTCGCGAACGTTTGTCGTGAAAAGCTGACAGACGCTTAGAGTACACGCTTTAACGAGTTGTGAAAAAGAAGTTGAAGCAAACTTCATGTCAGTCTCGAAGCCAATGTTTCTCGATTCCCTTTTAGTTTCTCCAATCTTTCTGGGTGTAGTATTTTACTAGTAACTACATGTCTTCTCACGGGACTATTTACCTGTATAGCACTATTTTATTTCAAATACTGAGCATTGAATTTTATCATAGATATACCTCCATTAAAAACTCTCGTGCTACAAACTAGTTAAGCCGCACTAACACACTTCATTTTACAGCTGGTTTTGACTTGATTTAACAGTTTTCTCAAATTAGTAGAACAATTTCGTTCGGCTTCGTGACTTAAATAAAACTAAAGAAATTAAAGTAAACATCATCATCACTATAATTATTATCGATATCATAATTATTATTATTATTTTCCTTTAAATTCTGCTTTATTCCTCTATAGTGCCGAGTTCATCACATGAACTTAGCGCAGTTAGAAGAGTTTGATAGATTATTCCATGGATTATAATCACTGTCGCCCACGCACTTCGTTAAATCGAGGTTCCTATGACAGTGGCTAATTTTATTATCTTAATACGAGATACGCACTATGGACTGAGGTAATTTCCTACCCAGACCAGAATGCCTTGTCAAAATTGCTTTATCTTCTGAGTCGGTCGAACCGCCTGCTTATGTCAGTCACGCAACCAAGCCGAGAGGAGAATGGCGATAGAGCGATATGTAGGCACCATCCTCCCCTCGGCTCGGTTGCGTGACTGACTAAAGAGGGTGGTTTGACTGACTCAGAAGGGTCTTCTAGCAGTCCATGCTCTCCTGAAAGCAAAGAAACGATTGGTTAAATTTGCCGACCAATAGATGCCACTCTGATCATTCTGGGTCGTGGTATTAAATTACGCCATCATCCGCTAAAACAGGATCTGTGTTTCTCTAGCCACCTCCACAAAGACCTTAACGGCTTGCTAGGGTAGTCGTCCCAATTGTTGGTTTTCACGCACGTGATCGGTAGTCATGTTTTTCAAAGAAAACAAAAGAAAACGTTTGCATAATAGGAGAGGTTACGTTTTTTCAAACGTTGGCCGTGTAGCACTTATATGGAAACGTTTGAAAAAACGTAATCCCTCCTTGTACTTGTACATGTTCATTGCCGTGACTTTAACAGCGTCAGTTCCCACGGCCTGCTCCCGTCTGACCTAGTAGCTCAGTCGGTAGAGCAGCAGTGATCTAACACGAAGGTTGTGGGTTCAATTCCCACCCTGGTCAGAGTTTTTCTCTGTCCTTGTGTGGGCCCATTTCCATCAGTAGAGCTAACGCTCACATGGTTCATACGGGGTAGATACTTAGCAATTCACATTACACTCTAATCAGTTACGTTTGCATAACAGTAGAGTTCAATTCCCGAAGGATTGGGTGGGGACAAAAATATGGTCGCCGTTTCTTTGTTTAGGGGCACAAACATGGCGGCCGTGACGTGGACAAGTAAAAAGAAGGTCAGCCATGGAGACTAAAGGTTACTGATCACGTGAGTGAAAACTGATTACTGATCACGTGATTTATTTTTAAACTGAATTTCCCGCGAATGAGACTCCAGAGGGAGCCCGACCACCAATCACAAGAAACTAACTAGCGTCATTGCGTCACCGGACAGGAACGGCCTTTCTTTTCGCGGAAAAGGAAGTTTAAAAGTAGATGGGTCTGAAAAATTAAGCGTGGGAGTGGTTCGCTCCCACTCATGGGCCCCTGGGGCCCGTTTCTCGAAAGTCCCGAAAACGCTTCGGGGCCGAAAAGCCATTTGTAAAACTACTAACCGCTTGTTTTGGAAAGCCGGTCTTTTAAAATGCCTTTAAGGTAACAAAAAGAAAACGTACTGTGAAGTTTGACGACTTAAATCCTCTCCGTTCTTAAGATGCAAAAGGATTGTGAAACCCAAAAATGTCCCGTAAAGTTTCGGGACTTTCGAGAAACGGGCCCCACGTGTACCTATTTTTACATCAACGATGGGGGAATATACTGAGAAGCGGACAATTGAGGAAGTTTAACCGAGAATTTCAGTTTAAAACATTTCGATCATAAACGACACCTTGCATGAGAAAACGTGAATAAAAACCTAAGTGCTTGCTTGGGACGTCGTTTCGTTCTTACATGAGAATACTATAAAACTACTAAACTACAACATTCCACAGATCTAGTTGATTAAAACGCTACAGGAAATGACGAAAGGCTTGAAGGAACTCTTCGACACTGCAAACGAGACGCCATTCCTCAGTTGCGTCAAGGTCGACTCTAAAAGATGTGTAACTTTAAAAAGAAAACCTCCACTTGACCAAACAAAATTCTTTAAAACAATGTTTACAACCATATTAGTTTGAAAATTTGTCAAATAAGGCGTTCTTACCAAAACAAGATAAATTCAGAGTCGCTCATTTTGTTATTAAATTTCCCAGGCGCCACCATCTTGAATAATTACGACGTGCTTCGGTTGCCCATTTTAGGAAACGACGAACACTCCTCCAACGAAACGTCGTTACATTAAAATCCAACTTTGCACTGCCGTAATATTTTTGCAATTTTTCATCTTGTTCATGTTGTACAATATGAGCTGAGAATCCTATAACTGGATTGGTACGTAAGCCAGAAAAGAAACACACCACTGTCAGACGCAAACGTTCTCGTCAAAACCTTAAATTTGTTTTTTCTCATTTTTGTTTTGTTGAGTACGGCAAAAAAAAAAGTATTAAGATTGCTCACCGCACGTTTTGCACCACTGTTTTTCTCCATTTAACCAACAGTATTCTTCTCTTTCTTGCGATGTTGATGCACTTGCTGTCGTTGTTTCTTAGGCTGGTTTAAACATATACGACGCAAGAATGAGCGAAAGAACGCAGAGTCAGTAGTGTTAAAATCATTAATACCTTTTTTAGAAAAGCAATTAATTAAAGGCAAGCCAACGCGTCTGCGTACGTTGTTCTTGAAAATGCTTGCGTCGTTAACATAATGAACAACAAGTTATTCGGTCTCGATGTTGCTTCCGTTAATGCTTGCGTCCCTCAAGTCTGGTTATCACTAGCGAGCCCAAGCATAAAGGTAAGCACAATGCATTCGTGTCAAGTGAAAACGAACCATGACGCAATCACAAGCACAAGACGCAGAGACAAAGATTCACTAGTTCCAATGTTCTCTCTTACAACGCGGCGCTGCGAGCGGAATCTGGGACGGGTCTTTTTCATTGGACAAACATCACAGCTTGCGTTGTGCTTGCGTTACGTCCCGTTTTGACGAAACGCAAGGAAACGCAAGCATAACGAAAAACGTTAATCTTTGCGCTTGTGCTTGTGCTTCAGTGTGACCGTATCTGGCCAATTGAAGCACTCGTTCCAGATTCCCCGCGTCTAAGCATTTGAACAAAATGGCGGAGGCCGTCGTTGATTTTCATGCTTATGTCGAAGTTCGTTTTGACTTCGCATAAGCTACTTGCGAATGCCCTTGTGCCTGCGTCGCTGGTAAAAGCCAGGCTTTACACTTTTCATTACGGTCAGCTTTTTGTGTCAGGAATGTTAAGGAAACCATAACTGGTCACAGCTAATTGGGTGATCTAGCATCCCGTTCTCGTGAAACAACGGTACACAGCAAGCTGTTGCTCGTCATAAACCACGGGAGTTCTCTTTTTTCAACTTGTTTCTCTCTCCTGTGAGGTTACTCGACATCCGTGGACAACAGGACAGAAACGAGCGAAACAAATCAAGTTTCTTTGATTTGTGGAAAAACGAAAATTACAACCAGGCGTTTGCCGTAATCGCGATGCTAGTTCTCTCTATTCTCTATTCAAGATGGCGGCGTCCAGGAAATTTGAAAGCGAAAGAAATATTCCTTTTTTTCTCCTACAAACACTTATTCTTGGAAAATTTCCAACAAATTGGATTGCAAACACCATTTCCAGCTCCGGTTCAAAGTCATTCTCTGGTAGGAGTTGAGGTTCACTTGAACTTTCGATTTATGCAGGCCAATCCTTCAAGCTAAGGTCTTAGACCAAATCAAAGGATACTGTTAAAAGATTTCTTGGTTTAAAAGCGAAACGACCAACAAATTAAAACTGCAGCCCCTTAACCGAATTGGTTCATTTCCGGTGGTTTCTGCATCAATTCCCAGGAGCCGTAGCCAGTGTCTTGAAGGCGCTTGTACAGCATGGATTTGGTTTTTTGGTAGTCTGCAGCAAGCTCCTTGGCTTTGCCGTAGGTTTGCGCCTCTAATATTTGACGATGCCCCAGGTTCTGGCTACTCTTGACAACCTGTTCATTACAAACAGTCAAAATTAAAATTAATGAGCGAAAGCCATCTTGAATAATTGTGACCGGCGTTCAAGGTTGCCTTATTGTTGCAAAACAAATGCTCTTTGTATCACAGCAATGGGACAACCGGAACGAGGCACACAGAGGGCGGCGCCATGAAAATAAATGGATATAAAAATAATGGATATTAAAATTTGTTTTCTTTCTAATAGATGGTTTTCGGGTTACGTCATCGCCGCCATGTTGGTTGGACGAAAACAAAAGATCTCTCATTGGCTCCTTTTGCTCGTCCACTAGCAATTGTACATTGCAGCATTGTTATCTGTCTCTAGAGATCGGTTGCAAACCGCCCATACACTTTCATGCAAAAAATTGGATCGAAATCATTCTCTCCTGTATTAAAACCATCCTATTGTAGCAGTAGAGGGAACTTTCGATATGTTTAAATTAACGATGAAATGATATATGAAATGGATCATATATGAACTGCGGATGCGAAATCAAGTGAAGCTAAGATCCTCGCAGTTATGAACGTCACTGGCTTCATAGCTCAGTTGGTTAGAGCGTCGCACCGGTATCGCGATGTCACGGGTTCAAACCCCATTGAAGTCTTGAGTTTTTCAGGCTTCTCTACGCAATTGCAAAAATTGCGTTCATAACTGCGAGGATCATAGCTTCACTTGATGTTTAAATTAAGTTAGATAACGACAGTTAACGGATATAAACAAAACAAATGAATCACAAAAGCCTTTTAAGTTCTTTTTG
Source organism: Montipora capricornis (assembly GCF_036669925.1). Lineage (NCBI taxonomy): Eukaryota > Metazoa > Cnidaria > Anthozoa > Scleractinia > Acroporidae > Montipora > Montipora capricornis. The sequence goes on along the minus strand of NC_090890.1, from coordinate 28,438,316 downwards.
AAATAAATATATGAATTTGAAGCGGTGCGGGACAGAGACGAAAGGGAGAAGTGATCTTCACACGTGGCTGAACAATTTAAGGCGACTCCCTGGTTTTGCATTGCGCAACCCAACTGCGCATAATTTCTTGCATCATTGGCGCTAGCAGTAGCGTGGGCACATTGATACAACGACGGATTTTTCCCTGAACGAGTTCGGTGACCCCCATTTTCTATTTCATACATTTGCTGAGAACATTGTCTCCATTGAGTAGTGGAAAAATCAGCTAAAATCTATGGCCAGTTTTTTGGCAATTTCATAAAATTGCACGGAAGGAGCCATTGCGAGTCAAACAGCCCAAACTAAAGTTAAATCTATTTTGGAGAGTTAAGTACTCACAATGGCATTCAAATAAATTTTTCAGGTACGTACTTGAAATAACCATATATAGAATGACACCACGCTCTGCGTTATACGTTGAATTACATTTGTAAAATCGAGCTAAATTTGACCAACATTGGGGGTGTGCGGCAATAGACCAATTTCGCTATATTAACAAAAGGCGCCGTCTCGAGGCTCTGGGGAATAAATATAAGGATTAGTATGAGTCTATTCCGCAGAGCCTCGAGATGATATGCTTTTTGTCTAGGACTGAATTTTAAAATATCGAAATTGGGCTATTGTCAAAGTAGGTCAAATAGCAGTATTCGTCAGCGTCGTACCATGGAAACGAGTACGGTTACTACATTTTCTTCATCTCCTTGACATGTTAAAACAGTGTGCGAAGTTTCATCGGAAATCTATTACAAGTTCCATTTCTATGGAATCACCATAAGCACCTATTTCTTTGTTGGACCCAAGCATCCCCGCGAAAGGACTCGATGAAATAAATGCGTCTATTTGAAGTCTGCATTATAGACGCATTGCACCAGCGTCGCATAGGTCATGGGTTCGTTCAACTCCCCTTAAGTCAGGATGGCTTCGTGGTTATCAACCGTGCCTTCCACCTCTGCGACCGTCACCCAGGTTCAACTCTCGGCCCCGAGATCGCGTGTGGGCTGAGTTTCAGTCGATCTCAACCTGACTCCGAGGGTTTTTCTCCCGGTGCTCCGGTTTTCCTCCCTCAGCAAAATCGACTCCCAGCCTATTCCATCAGGCTGTGGTGCTGTGCTCCGAGGTCTTACATGGGTCGTGTTCAGGGGTCGAACGTCTAGCCGGCAGCACAGCTCCTTCGGTCCGACCTCGTCGAGCCGCGCCCTTACCAATTCAGTCTCCGACTGCGAGTAAGGGCGTTTAGCAGGTCACGTATTATTTTGGCATTATCATTGAAGCCGTCTGAATTTAATGGTCTTTGTCTATAAAAGACAATTGCCTAAATTTCCCAATGAAGTGCGACGATCACCTCGCTCTTTCGTCTTTAGGTTCTTTCTGTTATTTATTTATTTTATTAGACTTTCAACAAGGTTAAGGAAAGGCTAAACAGGTGTGAAAACCTGTATCCTTTTAGCCGCGCTATCAGCAAGAATCTTAACTTGAAACGTCGGAACAAGCTTACTCACTGTCATTTTAAGGCTGGTTTACAAGCAAGGAGCAAGAACAAGCCCTTTGCGACAATGCACAGATGCCCTCATTTGTCGTAAATCGGTAACTTTTGGACTAACAACAGCCATGAATGTTCCCATCGCTGTAGCGGTTGACTGCTGCTAGCGCTTGCGCTTGCTTCATACCCGTAACCTAACTCTCTCAATACCTCTTTCAAACTTGCGTACAAGGCCTGTCGGCTGATGCGTGGTGGTTTGGCCAATTTGTTGGGCGAGGTGCCAAGACATGCGTCAAATATTTCCACTGACGTGTCCTGGCCTGCGCACCAGTTCAAGGACAGCACGTTTGTTTTGCACTTGGTTTCAATTTCGCGGCATGGCTCCTGTACAAAAGAAAACGATTTTCCATGAGTGATTTGCAATTAGACTGGAAGGCAGTTCCGAGATTTTCCACTGACTAGTCGGAACAATAAATCACCAGATGAATAAAAGACAAGAAAGCAAATCCGCGCATTTCACAATGTTTTTTTGGCGGACACTTTTGTGATTCTATGTGGTTATTTTTAACGCAATTAGTAGTCTTTTTTTAAGTTTTCATCTACGTTTAGACGGGACAAACTCTTTGTCCAAGGTAACCACCAACCTACCTGCTTGACCAGGGAGCCTGACTCTAGTTTAGGATGATTGACATGAAAGGAGCCTGGTAGCTGCTTGGAGAAACTGTTATCATTGTCAAGTTCAACACGCATGCTCACTGCTCGGCTGAGATGGCCTGAGTGAAAAAGCTTTCCGAGAATCACAGAGCTGATGTAGACGGGCTCAATAAGAACACTCAATAGAGCGCCTTGGACACCTGCAGAACAAAGACAAGATATTAAGAGGATTACTCAGTTTCATCTGAATGCAGACCGTCCAACAATAGCGCAAGAAAAGCATCTGGAACATTCAAGTAGTACGTTTTTGATAAGGTTTTCAAGTGATACGCTTATATGTATTCTAAGGTCAGGAGTCACTTACGAAATTTATTTTGGAGTGCGACTGCAATCTCGTCGCCAGGGCCTTCAATCTGCTTCTGTCTGCGCATGATCTGAGTGCGACTGCGGGAACGAGTTTTCAGTTCTTAGCATGCGCACTAAAAAGATTCGTCCTTAAAACGCTCAGAACGCGCATTTCAATCTAAAGTTCGCTGCTGTTTCACGACAACATTGCAAGTTATCCGAGGGGCTTATTACGTTAAAAGTAAAGTTAATTTATTTAACGTCGGTGCGCCATTTACCCCCCTCCGAACCCTCTGTCAGTGCTCCGTTTCACAGATATTTAAAGCTATAGCTACACGGATCAGAGGAAAGTCGAAACAGACGATGAAGTCACCGAGGATCGAACTGGGGACCCCTTGCTCCGAAAGCCGCGCACTAGAGAACTGAGCTACGGCAGCAAATTTTGGTTTCGAGGAGAGGGGAAAACCGGAGTACCAGGGGAAAAACCTCTCGGAGGAGAGTAGAGAACCAACAAACTCAACCCACATATGGCGTAGAATCCGGGAATCGATCCGAGGACACAATGGTGAAGGACAAGTGCTCTCACCACTGCGCAAGCCCTGCTCCCCGTTAACGTAATATTGGGCTCATTCCACCAGTGATAGGAGTAAGTTGTTTTACGACAAAGACGTTTTTTGAAATATATACTTCCGCAACTAACCAAGAACGTTCCATTTCGCAATTTTGTCGCTGCACGAAGCAGTGCGTAGTCTTTGACCCGAGCGTATTCCATCTATGGTTAAGATGCCGTCTTGAGGATCCAGCGGTATGGTTCCTTCGCCTTTCTCTACTTTAGTCCTCAAACGTCCATGTTGACGAGATTCAAAAACTGCTTTGGTTTCACTGGCTTCGCAACTGCCGAGAGGAAATCAAACTCATTCATTCATTCATTGTTTATTTGTATACATGCTGATATTTGTAATGCGCTTTTACTTTACTTTTCCACTTCCCAAGTCCTCTACAAAGCCATTATTTCAACCGTCACGAAAATGCTCCTCTCATCAATTCCCGGGGGGAAGTGGGGTGGGGGCGTTTGAGGACGCCAAATATAACAGGTACAAAAGAGACCAGCCTCAAATCGATGGATATTGCTATACGATAGATAAACACTACCCAGTGAATAACTCAATCAGCTTTGATAGCACTTAACGCAATCTATAATTTCAACAAAATTTCTAATCCTTTTAATCCGGAAATGGGCTATCCTATTAAACGATGCGGCGATACTATATCTCTCCACTATTCGACTGATTTTAAGTCTTACCTAAATGGACCTAAAATAGAATTGGCAGTCGTGTGTTAGAGCGAGTTTTAATCGAGTGTCATAAAACAAAAACCAAAGTAATTACTTTGGCCAATCAAAAAGGACGGAGACAATCCAGTAAACCAATCAAAACTCGAAGTAATTACACGTAGCCGACAAAAAGCGCGGGAAAATGTGCACGCGCGAGAGGTTGGTTTTGGTTTCACATCTGATTGGTTGACAAAATGGCGCGAGAACTTTGAACCAATCACTGAGTGAAGTAATGCAAAACCAATGCAATTTGCTAATTACTTTCGACACTCAATTAAAAACCCCTCTAAGGGTCCCTTCGAATGACGATTCCATAGCAAGTAGAGCAACACAGTTACCTGGTCAGGGATTCGTTGACAAAGATGGCTGCATCACCACAAGGTGCTGTACTCACGTAAAAGTGAATCTTGACTCCATCACGGAGCTGGATCTTTCCTTGGCGCTCTTTCTGCACAAAGATACTCTTCGCATCTGTTTTGCCATTCAGCAAGATCGCCAGCTGATAGTGAAAGAACCTCACCAAGCTCCGACGAGCGATGACCTCTGCGTGCGAGTCATTGACTGTTGTGCCATCCACGCGGAGTTTGTCTCCGCTGATACACCTGAGATGAACCGGGGACAAATGAAAAGTCATATGTCACAAGTAATTATAAAACTTTCTAGGGTTTGGCATTTCAAGGATTGGTGATTAACTTAAAAATCTCGCGCCTGCCATAGTCTCACTGAAACAGAGGTAAAAGGAAAACCAATTGGCCCAGTGGTTAGGGCGCTAGCCTTGAGATCCGGAGATTCCGGGTTCAAGACCCGCTCTAACCACTCGTTGAATTTGTTCCTGGTAGTCCCTGGTTCCACTTCTCAACTGCACTTGTAAATAGCCAACTGGTTTGCCTCCGGCCAGTTGGGATTCTCAACAGTTGTTGTTGTTGTTGTTCTGTTCCGCGGTTTCGTTAGCTGTGTTTCATTGGCCATGAAAAGCCTGAAAAGTATGTATTGTAGTGCATTGTATTGACTTGTACGCACGCTTTTCTCGGCAAATAAGTCGGGATCTACTGGGATTAAGATCAACGATGATCAATGACGTTTCTCGTCCATAACAAGACGCCTGGTGGCGTTTACGTTGGCTCCCACTGTTTGTGTAAAATGTGAAGGTTGGTTGCAAATGTCACGGATACCTGAAGCCGACTAAGAGTCACAAGGACGCGGGTAAAAGCGCTAAGGGAGGTTAAAGGTGATGAGAATCGAACATTTCCCTTGCGACTTCAAGCGTTGGCATGAATCAATTGCGAGCTTAAGCATACGCGTGTTTAAGACGCGGACGGCAACCGGAAGTGAGCTGTTTTCATTTTTAACTTGTCTTCACACTGCCACATTTGCATTGCTAAGTATCTTTTCTCCATTAGAGATGATTAGTATAAAAATCTGGGAGACACCACTGTCCTAGAGCGCGAAATGTTCTCTTCCGGTTGTCGTCCGCGTCTCAAAAACGCGCGTGCTTAAGCTTCCTATTGTTATTTGTATGTGCTGACATTCAATAAAGGCAATTTTAGTAATAGTTACATTTATTTACGATGGGAACCGGAAATGAAGGCAAGAGGTGTAATGTTCTCGCCTTCATTGCTGTTCTTTCGCGCTTGACCGGCAAAATCGATTTCAAAGGAGTCTTAAGTTGCCAGTTCGCCGGCAGAGCTGACTAACGATCACTTCAGGGATACTTTTTCCGTACGAATTCAGTCTGAGAACGCAGTAATTCATGATTTGTTATAAAGGAAGTGAGTGATATATCAATTGGCAAAATGGTTCGCTTTTTGAAAATGATTAAATAAACACAACCTTGCCTGAAGACTTACTTATTTCCCGTTCCCAGACTGACAACTGTCCCAGGATCATCTTCTCCATCCTGCATGATAAAAGCCGCAACTATCTTGTACCCTGCAAATCTCCACCCTTCAGGTGCTTCACGCGTGAGAGCTGACAGGTGATTCCAAACAAGCGCCGCAAATTTGTCCCCTTCCGATGAAGCCCCTGTTTTGTACTGCAGTGCTCCATTGAGTTTCGAAAGCGACGCCATGGCGTGTTGAGCCGCAGCTTCTTTGGCAGCTTTCTTTGATTTCCCTGCACCACAGTTAAATTGTTCATCGCCGACTTTGATGGCAAAGTAGAAAAGGGAAGGATCTGGATTCTCGTCTGGCCGAACTTCCAGCACTTCGGGCACCGGAAGACGGTAGGCCTGGCACAGTTCGTACAATGCACTTACGATATTCTTGCCTTCTGTTAAAGTGGCTTTCGGAACTTCATGCTCTTTCCTGATTGCTTGCTCTGTTGAAGGCGTGGATTTGATTAATTCTGTTGAAATGAAATGTTGACTGGTTACCAGCAATGTCCAAATATAAATTTATGCCTCCTAAAGTGATGAATGGTCAGGATTCTGTTAAATACGTGTATTCCGATTTAAAAAAAAAAAGCCATTACGATGTTGTCAATGTATATGGTGTATACGAATCGTATATCTCGGTGGTTTTTAATCCAGATACTAACCTCGCCCGATAGGGATTGACTTTGTGACCTTTTGTCGGGAAAGCAGAACAGAGTTTAGCCAAAAGCGAAGTATTTCAATCCTGTCACATTAAGTCATAGTACTCGCCGCTTATTGAAACCACTTCAAGAAGTACAAGCTCGTATCCTCAAACTTCGATCCTATAAGATAGTTTCTTCCCTACGCTTTTCCTTTGCTTCCAAAGCGACTGTCGAACTCACATCAATAATCCGAGATTACTACTAGTTGTTAGAAATAGGTAGCAAATGCCTAGACTTAAGGGGACACTTTGTGTTGGATATAAAAATTGGGCTTTCATCTAATTACATGCATTCTTCGACATATGTGCTGGTTGCAGGGGCGTGTACTAAAACCAGGAACACCCTGGAAGTAACCCAAACCCCTCAATTTGGCTAACCCTAGGCCTAAAAACCAACTTAAGCCCTAGCTAGGCCTAGGGTTAGACAAATTGACGGTTTTGGTTTACTTTCAGGGTGTTCCGATGTTCCTGGTTTTAACACAAGCCATAAGTGTTTTTTATTTCCGTGACAAAATTGTTCTAATTTTTCTCTCGAGTGCAAAAATAACGCAAAGATACTTGCCCATATGTGGAAGTAGACGCTCCAAATTCCCGGATAATGACAACAACTCATTTCCAGCGTATCCCACCCTAAGTCATTAATCATGTCTGTAACACTCCCATGTCTATTGTAATTCTGTGAACAGAACCGTGATGCTTTGCGTTCAACCCTTTCCAGTGCACTGATATCTTTCTTTCAAAAACGGTTCCCAAGCCTCACTTGCGTATTCTAGTTTTGGCCGTACCAGGGATGTATATGCTATTTCTCTCACGTTCTTGGGACAATTGGCCTTTTGCAACTAACGATCACATGGTACAAAATCCGCCATGCTGGAGGGCAAGCTCATTATTACTATTCCCCCACTGGGACATTAAAACAAAGGCAAGTCAAGCTTGACTGGTTCAGGTCTCTTTGTTTTAATGTCCCAGTGGGGGAATAATAATGAGCTTGCCCTCCAGTACGGTGGATTTTGTACCATGTGATCGTTAGTTGCAAAAGGCCTATTTCAAAGGTTGCGTTGTATTATACCCAACGATTTGTTTGCTTTAGCTGCTGTCATGGAAACATGGGCTGACCACTAAGTTTGTTACTGATAGTGATCCCAAGGTGTGGGAAACTCTCAACCTGCCCCAACGCTACACCCCACAATGCATATTTTCTCTGGGGTGGATTGTTTTCATGTGAGATGGGTAACAATTTCGCATTTGGAAGGACTAAACTCCATTTGCCAATGATATTGCCAGGATTCTAGCCTGCGTAGGTCAGATTGAAGAAGGTCACAGTCCGCATCGCTTGCGACAATGCCGTAAAGTAGGGCATCGTCCGCAAAAAGCCTGACTGACGATTGCACGTTGTCTGGTAGGTCGTTTAAATATACTACAAGGAGCAATGGAACCAGGACTGTACCCTGGGGTACGCTAGAAGTCACCGGACATTGACTTGATGTTTGGCCTTCGGAAACAACTGATTGAAAACGTTGTGTACGAAACGACTCTAACCAATTAAGGAGCGGACCTGGGATTCCATAGAGCTGCACCTTCATTAGAAGTCGCCAATGAGGGACCTTGTCAAAGGCTTTGGTTAAGTCCAAAACGACCGCGTAGATAGATGAGCTCTGTATGGCATCTCTGTGGATCTCTTTGCCCTAAAGCCATGCTGACCGTCTGTTAAGATGTTATAATTGTTTAGATGTTTCATAATAAGGCTGTGAACAATATGCTCGAGGATCTTAATCAATGCTGTTCAGCTACTACTTGGAAGGATTAGCTACCAAGTACAACCTGGACAATCCGAGTACAAATAAACAATAACTGAGGAGAAAGAACTGCCACTGTATAAATGTCGCCTGAAAAGAGTCTTACTTGATATGGGCCCTTTTCACAACATCAATTTGTTATTACACTCTAGATCTGTTGGCAAAATCTACAAAAAGCGCTCCCAGCGTAGCAGCTTATACCTGCAAGCGTAGCAAAGAATCCTGACACAAAGTGCCACTGTATCAAGACAAGTAAATTATGCAATAACATCATTAATAAACGAATCTCTGGTATTCTTACCAGGACTAACTTGAAATCCCAAGCTCTGAAGAGCAATGGCTGCTGCCTCTTTCTTGGCATCTTTCTTGCTGCGACCACTTCCCGGCTCACAGTTCAAAACACCAACCCTTGCTCGGAAGTTAAAAACCTTGAAATGGTCTGGACCAGAATGTCCTAAATCCTCAAACTCAATCTGCAGCACAAGCAGAACAATAATAATATTATTGTATGTTATTTATTATATGGACGGGAGTGTTTTACCGTAGAATCAAGACGACCACTTCCGCTATGAACCGAGTGCCGTATTTTTCGTATATGCGTAACACGAGTGGTCATACCAGCAACAATGTCGCGATGCCGACCTTTTTTGTTTGTATTGCTACCCAGTATTTGTATTTAAGCCTGCTTTTCAATCTCTAACATGCAATTTATTGTCCATATAAAAAAGAGAAAATTACGTGCTAGCTCGGATATATGAATTTTATGTTCTCGTAGCAAGAACAATATCTCACTCATTCGCGTTCTCGCCACTCAAAAGATGTAAAACACAAAATTCATATCTTCTCGTCACCTGTGTAATATCCTCTATTTATTATATGGCTCTGTCTCACGAGGACTAGGAACTACAAAATTCACGAATTTGATTGGCTAAAATCGATATTGACCGCGGTCTAGATTTTCCCATCTAGACCGGCATCTAGACCGGTAGTGTTTTGCGATGAAAAGATGCAAACTAAAATGCAAAAATATTGCGTATTTTCTTCTACCAATATTTATTTAGGGAAGTGCCAAACAGCATGATGACAAAAAAGAGGATGACGAGCAAACTTTGAAAGAATTAAGTTCAGCTCATCGCCAGTCATCGCCGTTCGCAAGCAAAATGTCAGTTAGTACAAACCAGTTACATTAAACGAATTAAATTGTTCTTGTCTGGCCATATAATAAACATCTTATTAACCGAGCTAGGTCGGTCTGTATGGGAGAATCTTGACCTCGGTCGCTGGTACAGACCTCACTGCGTTCGGTCTGTACTGGCGACCTCGGTCAAGATTCTCCGATACAGACCTCCCGCTCGGTTAATAAGAACTAAATATATATTGTCGTCATTGACAACGACAACGACGATCTTTATTGTTGCATAATTATTAATAATTAGGAAAGCAGGGCTGGCATATCGGTGAGAGCACTCGCCATCCACCAATGCCAATAGGGAGTTTTAGCAAAGACGACGGCTACAGCAACGAAAACGTTACTCCAAAATATAACTAAGCACTATCGCAAGTATTTCGCGATTAATACGTCTTGTTCACATTGTACAATACAGGCGAACTATCCTGTAAATGGGTGGGTACGAACGGTTTTAAAGTCAAAACTGAAAATGACTTTTTCATTGTTATATGCTCACGTTGTCGTCAAAACCTAAAATTTGGTGATTTCACGTTGTTGTTTTGTGGAGTACGGCAAAGAAATGCACGGAAATTCGTGTTGCACGTGCAGCACGAGCATTTTTCCTTTTTCAACCAATAATATTCTTGCTTTGTGGCATTGCCGTAGCCGTACCCGTCGTCTTTGCTAAAACTCCCTAATGTGTCCAGGGTTTGATCCCATGGGGTTTCGATTCCCACACATAGCTTCATATGTGCGTGGAGTTTCTGCTCCGATAGGAGAGAAAACCTGCTCGCAGGCTAAATTAGCTTCCACCCTTATCCTTTTATTGAGAGGCACGGTAAACAGCGAACTCGAGATCTTCAAAATTGCTCAAAATACCACTTCTGAGTCGAAAAAACGACAGAACACCGCAGGTAAGGTAATACAACTTTTATTTAGCGTGAGTCCATGCACATATTTATCGATATATCGCTACAGAAGAAGCAAACGGTAACTCCAATACATTTATTATAAAATTACAAACGGTTTCACAGACGGATTGTGCGGGTTCCCTGTGAGGGACGTTGGTTAAAAATGATGCGTAAGAGAAAGTTCAGAGAATCGAAAACTGCCGATGAAGAAAAAGCACCGTTGGAAAAATCCCCTCCAGAATCAACACGATATGTCACAAGATGGTCCTTAAATATTTTCGCACAGTGGCAAACTGCAAGGCTAAACCAACGAGCAGCGAACGAAAAAGCAGGGTGCGACGAAGAAAGGGACAAAATCGGATACGAACACTGTTAACATGACGGCAGAGTCGTTGAATTTTTTGGTTGACAAAATTTGTTGACGACGTTTGGAAGAAGGATGGGTAAAAGTAACCGCCTTGAAGTTTGTAATGGCTGAAATTTCGATGAAAATGATTGGGACACGTGCGAAGACACGAGGGATGTAGCAGCGACGAAATCACAACATTAGCACGCACACGAAAATGTTGCGGGTACATGTTTCAGGGATATGTTGCAGCCACATGTCCCCTCGTGTGAACTGATACTTTTAAAATTGTGCAACACCGATTTGGGGGTTATTTTGTCGCCGCGACGTGTCATGAAGTTCAACAAGTTGAACATATCCCTGAGACATGTACCCACAACATTTTCATGTGCGTGTGAATGTTGTGATTTCGTCCCTGCTACATGTCCTCACTGCATGACCCTAATGCATGTCGCCTCAGTGTGTACTACACACCTGTTTGTCACTGCAACATGTTCCTGCAACATGACCCCTCGTATCTACCCACCTTAAAGATCGTTTCGTTCGAGAATAGGCAAGAATTGCATAGTTTGCACATTCAGCCCGCACTCCCCTGGGACTGAAATCAAACCAGCCACCGGGCTTTTCAGAATGATTATTGATTACCAGGTGTAAAGGTTCACACATAATGACGGTTTTTCGATGTTTTGATAGGCTGTTAGCCTCATGAATAATTAACGAGTTTTTGAAAGTCAATTAGTCCCTTAGGGCTACAAGATTTGAAACTTAAATAAAGTCCATTAAATTAAGTCCATTAGGTCTGTACACGTATATTGTCTTTTATTATATAGATACTGATGAAATACCAGGATTTCTCCTTTTACTAAAAAATCATATCTTCACCTCACACAATGAACATATCATTTTTATCTTTCACATGTGAGAATATAGGTGTCGTCATGGTAACGTACACGATAAACCAATAAAACGCGAGCTTCCTCTTCATTGTAAGATACTTCTGTGCTTTAATATTTAATTCTTCTCAACTACATTGAAATTTTTATTGCAAAATTTTACATTATCATGATTTGTTTTTCATAACTTTCATATCTTGTTTCATGTTACACAACATGCGTGTTTTAGCAGTTGGTGACAAGTTTTTCATCATTTCAAAAATGAGTAAAATAAGTTGATTTAAATCTAGACATTTCATCAATATCTATATAATAAACAGAACATTACATGGCCGCTTGGGGATACAAATTTTATCTTCTCATGCTGAAAGTACCTCTCACTCGTTCGCTTCGCTCACTTGTGAGAGATACTTTCAGCACTCGAAGATAAATTTCGTATCCCCGTGCGGCCATGTAATAACCTTTATATGTATAGTAATGTATAATGTTTCACACTGAAGTGAAATGATGATAATAATAATAATAATAATAATAATAACAACTACAACAACAATAATAATAATAATAATAATAATATGTTTAACATTGCACGTTTACAATTCTGGGTAATGGCCAGTGAATTATCTTTTATCAAAATGGTGGCCAGCCGCAGCACGACCCGCACCAGTGGCCCATGAAAGCTTTCAAGAGGTCATGGATGGTACATGTATATACAGTTAAGCGACATTCAACTTTGAAAAATGATTTTTTCCACAGGGGTACTCCATGTTTTGTCTTCAACCAAAGACTAATAAACCACCTTAACTACGGTTTACACCCGTCGCTTAATCTCTGTACTTACCTTAACACCCTTCTTCTGCCCATACTCATTCAGAACGCTAACGGGATGTCTCTCAACAGCAATACCTTCCTTGCTAGATATAGTGGCTGCTGGTTTAAGAGCCAATTCCACATTCATGTTAAAAAGGCCTTTGAGGGCATTCATGGCAGCATTCTTTTTGGCCAAAATCTTGCTAGCACCTGAACCCTCCTCAAAACGTGTTTCTCCCACAATCACTTGGCAGGAAAATGTCTTCTTATGGTCCGGACCCAGATGAGGAAGGTCTTCATAAGCAATCTGTAAAATATAAATTGATTTTACACAGCACGTCTTTATGTGGGGTTATTTGCGTTATTCCGTAAAAGAAAACTTTTAACATTAGACATTTTTTGGCTGGAAAGAAAGGCATTAAAAATTGTAATAAACTCGAGCAAGACACAACAATGCATTGCAGAAATTAAATCAACTGTAATTAAACTTGCTTTGACAGTACAGTATGTACAAATTCACAACATTTGCTTAATAGACAATCACAACTCTTCTTCAAAAGCACAACGTCTTTTTCGATTACACTTCTATAAAACAGGCATTACGTCTGTCTTAAACTGTATCATACCTCTCTTACACTATTTTATTCATAATTTAAACCATGTACTGTATACCAAAAATTATCAATTATTGCTAAAGTAAGGAAAAGACCAGTTTGTAGACATTCAAATTAAAATAAAACAATAATGACCTTTAACTGATTCTTTTGGCAATGTTCATTCAGAAGCATGATGGGATCCTTGTGAAGCACAATTGCTTGATTTTGTCCTGCTTCTCCTTGCAAATGAGGTAAGCTAGCACTGTTTCCAGCCACAGACCAGTGGGGGCTCTCTTCAGTCAAATTAAACAAGCCTGTGCAAATGTCATTAAAAATAATACTCTATCAGAAGACAGCCTACACAAGAGATCAGGCCTACACAGCAACACTCATAACTTATTAGAGTGTACTGTGAAGTGCTAGTTTTCTACCCCATATGAGCCATGGGAGCGTTAGCCCTACTAATGGAAATGGGCCCACACAAGGACAGAGAAAAACTCTGACCAGGGTGGGAATTGAACCCACGACCTTCAGATTAGATCACCGCTTCTCTACCGACTGAGCTACAAGGTCAGACTGGAGCAGGCCGTGGAAACTGAGGATGTTAAAGCACTCAGTTGACTCTGACAACATCTTTAAATTCTACCCTTATATCACTACAAAAGATTTAACAATAAATAGAATTAAATATATGAAATGGTATAATTCACCTCCTAAATAACTAGTAAGTTAATGAACTAGGAAGTCAATTTACATAAACAGATTACAATAACATGGTTGGGAGACACACGAATACCTTACACAGACACCCACAAATCTATCAACAAAAACAATGGCTATATATAGACTTTAATTAAGGCAGCAAATAAAACAGACAAAGCAAAAAAACTAAAGAGGTCAATGTATAAATGTTTAATATTAATGTAGAAATTCTTGTTTTAAGAGAATTCTTGAGAAATATGAGAGGTTATATCTATGACTTTGAATTCCAAAAGTATTAAAGTGTACCTCATATACATTGCGCATTAATATTTTGTCCTCCTTTATAAGCAAAATAGACCAATTTCAATATATTAAATAGACCTTATTCATAAATGGCGGTGACATTTATAATTCTTTTGTCCACGTGCAAATTAGCCTACCAAGCCTCATTTTAGAGCAAGAAATCTTTTCAATTCACTGTATGGTATCGAGGCTTGGTAGGCTAATTTGCACTTCGATAAAAGAATTATAAATTGACCGCCATTTATGAATAGGTCTATTCATTCCGAAACAAGAGGCATCACCTTGAGGCTTTGGGGAATAAATATAAGGTTTTTTATAAGTTTATTTCCCAGGGCACGGTTCCTCGAAAGCCGATTAACGCTAATCTAAGATTAAAAATTAACCAAGGAGTTTATTTCTGTACTCCCAAATGCTGTTCAACGCAGATTTTCGGCAGAACTTTACATGAGAAGACGTCAATCTTGAAAAACAAAAGTTTACGCTAATCCTGGATAAGTTAATCGGCTTTCGAGGAACCGGGCACAGAGCCTCAAGATAATGCCTATTTTGTGTGCAAGTTACCTTCAGCTGGTTCCCAGTTCATAAGTGCTTTTAAAGCCACTATTGCTGCAAGTTTCTGTGCCATTTCTTTGAGGAACTCTTCTTTGGGCCAAATGTTTGGTCTCCAACGGAACTTGCGCCTTGTAAGTCTGGATACATGCACCGTACATCTTCAAACTTGACCTAAAAAAATGGTGAACTTGAATTTGGCTATTTCATACAAGCCAAAGCACACAAAAGTGAGGTTAGCCTAAGTGTAGCCACACCCTCACCCTTGGAAAGGAGGGGGGGATGGGCTACACATAGGCTTCAGCGGAGTAAGAGATTCAACCCACCAGGGTATGAGAGAAAAAGTTTAACTTGGATTGAGGGTTTGACCCTATACAAGTGTAGGGATTTGCAACATTTAGCTCTTATTAACCGAGCAGGAGCCCTGTATGGGAGAATCTTGACCGAGGTCGTGAGTACGCAGTGAGGTCTGTACACACGACCGAGGTCAAGATTCTCCCATACAGACTGACTAAGCTCGGGTTAATAAGATGTTTATTATATGGCAAACAAGAGCAATTTAATTCGTTTAATGTAACTGGTTTGTACTAACTGACATTTTGCTTGCGAACGGCGATGAGCTGAACTTAATTCTGTCAACGTTTGCTCGTCATCCTCTCTTTTGTCATCATGCTGTTTGGCACTTCCATAAATAAATATTGGTAGAAGAAAATACTTAATATTTTTTGAATTTTAGTTTGCATCTTTTCACCGCAAAACATTACCGGTCTAGATGGAAAATCTAGACCGTGGTCAATATCGATTTTAGCCAATCAAATTTGTGAATTTTTGCAGCTCCCAGTCCTCGTGAAACAGAGCCATATCATAAGATCTCATATTAACCAGTTCAGTGGATTGTAAGATTAAATCGTGAATAAACTACATGTCGGAATTTTTCCCCACATTACTGACACAAACTCAGTTGGTGTAGAGGTTCACCTTTTGGATAATCAGTCACTTGCTTGAGGCATGGTTTTAAGGAGTACCAAAATCTCAATGTAATTATCATGGTATTTAATATCAGTTAGCACTGACCACACTTCAAGCAATCCAAGACTAAATATTGTTAATTTTCATTTGACCTTTGACAGTGTGTTGTCTTTCACTTTTTATGACTACCATAATTAAAAAAGAGTGAATACGTATGCCAACAAGTCAGCGAGTGAAGGCGCGAGGCTGACCAGGCGGCAGCCTTACTACCGAAATCACTGAACTGTTTGCACCCCAAAAAAATGATCGATCGCATTTGAATTTCGACTTGATCACATGACCATTGGGAGCACCCCCCGATTTGTGACGTGTCATTCTTGATGTTGAGCGAGGCTGTGGGAAAATATAAAACGGGCCTTGAACAGGAAGCGTTGTACCAATGAACTGTTCACTGTTTGGAAATGGTATATGTGGTCCCTGATGGCTTGAGCAGAGGGGGAAAATATGCAACAGCAGTCCTACCAGGTAAGTTTCTAGAGACATAGGATTAAAGTACAAAATGAGTGGTCTTACAGTTCCTCAAAACTATTGGAAGATGAGTTTTTGTCAAACATGCAACTGAAAATTAACTTTCCATCGTTTCACACAGCTAAGGGTTCAACCGAAAAAGCTGGAAGAACAGAACTAGATTTTAGTGCAACTGCTGGATAAAAAGAGACCTTCGGTAACATAACAAGACTTGACGCGCTTGGCCAAGAGAAGAAAATAAGAATTTTTTTTGTTCAACACGACTTGTGAGGCAGTTCTATGTAAACACTCAATGCTTTGTTGTATTCAAATTTCATGCTCGTAAAGCAAAATTGCATGGTTTATGAAATACCCAGTATAGTATCGTCAAATTGTTTCATGGGAAAGCCACTAATGAAATCTCACTCCAATGATAAGTGAGTTTTTATCCGTAAATTTGAAGACACAATTCTTCTGCAAAAATTATATGAATCGTCCAACATAGCAGAGTAATTACATTATCATAACGTCAGTCGTGGAGAACAACTAAAACAGTTACTATTTTATAAATGTAAAAGAAAACACTTGACCCATTTCTGTTGTTCTTTAGCGGTCGTTGTGGAACATGGAAGGCGGGACAAAACGTCTTCCATATGTGTGAAACTGTAAGACCACTCCTTTTGTACTTTAATACTATATCTCCAAAACGTCTCGGGTAGAACTGTTGAAAGATCTCACCCTCTGCTCAACCATCAGTGACCACATATCATTTTCAAACGGTGGAAAGCTCTTCGTACACATTCATCTCATGCCGCAGTCTGTTTCTTTATTTTCCCACAGCCCTTGCTTACATTGAGAATGACACGTCACAAATCAGGCGCTCCGAATGGTCACGTGAGCAAGGCAAAATTCGACTGTGATCAATCACTTTTTTCAGGGTGCAAACAGTTTAGTGATTTCAGTAGTAATAGAGCCAAAGTACAAGGGTGTTGTGTATGCATGAAAAATTTTGAGCGCTCCAAAGAAAATGCAGGGGAACAAAAGGCAAACTGGCATGATGCGACATCATTCACGTTGATATTTAAGATCCTGTGTTCACTGTGAGGGAAACACATTTTTTTGCAGTTCTCTGACCATTGTGTTGTGCACACTTGATTTGAGTATTCTTTAACATGTATTTTCGAACCAGTGTGTTCTATATTGAATGAACAAGCTCAAGACTGAACCAGCATGTGTTCTTATAGGCTCGGCCAGCACTCCATGACCACTGAGCTGTGAACAATTTAATTTAATTTTCAAAGGAAATAATATGTCTATAAAGTACACAATTAAATGATCATTTTGACATGTAATTCACGGTTGTACCTTGCAAAATAAAATTCTACAAGTGAAACAACTCTCATGTGTCATGCAAGACAGTTTATGAATTTGATTTCCCATGACATGGTTTCAATGAAACTCTTTGGCAATTTTGTATGTGGCATTGATTTTATCCAACTTAATTATTTCATTTTCCTGTTAAAATTACGGTCTTTCAAAAATTACAGCAGTACTTTCAATATTTTGCAAAGCACGTTGACATTTACATTGTTGTTCACAACAAAAAGTGTGCAAGGGTTTTACTTACATTTCTGTTGTTACTTGTTATTGTTAACTTAGAAATTGAATTGCTGAACTTTCAAATAAAAAATTTCAACTACTGTTGGGTTCCAAAAATGACACAAATGTGCAAACTATGTATATATTGACTTTCTCGTTGGCACTTAGCCATAGCTACCACATGTACTAGTTTCAACCATAATAACGTAAGAACAACAAAAGGTTTTTTTTAAGGAATACGTTGCCACTTTTGACCACTTCGCTTTGATTTTGCAGCATTCTTTGAATAGCAAGCCACATTAAATTTCTGCTTCTTATTAAATAAACTGCAAATAAATTGTTAAGGAGTATATACTCAACAAAATATCATCAATTTAACAAATTGATGTCAGTTTTTCATGCGTCTGTCCTGTTATTGATCCTGAATTTCGCCATAACATGACTAAAGTAGCTGCAGACTACTTTGACAATCTTATGACGAAATTCATTGTCAATAACAGGAGAGACGCATGAAAAACTGACATCAATTTGTTTTTTACAATAACAAAAAGGCAGAGGGGTCAAAATTAAGTCAAAACACGAGAAGAAAGCAAGACAAAAATGTGAGAAACTTCAATCTGACGCAAACAATATCACATCATCCTCGCATAAATTATAAATTATTTTATGTGTCTGTCCACTTATTGACAATAAAAATTAACCAATGAGCACGTGAGAATTTTGCAGTCATTGTAAAAATTCATTTGGAAAGCAGGGTTGGTGGATTGGTGAGAGTACTTGGTTTCTGCCAGTGAGGCACGCGCAACACCATACTTCAGTATCCTCATGCAGTTTGCAAGAAAACCCCAATCAAGTTGTGTGGGTCAAGTACATTTCACACTCCGGAGGGAATTTTTCTCCAATCTCTTCCCAACTGGGCAAGCACTCAATAATGTGTCCATATGTGAGTCAACATTTTAAATTGATCCAAAGATGCCAAGCAGCAAAATAATATACAGCATTTTGCATTGAAAGAAGACAAAACACACGTTACTAAAATTAAACTGTGACGTTGGCATATGTGTAAATGGTTCAATGAGTCAAATACCATTCACCACTGAGCAATCGTGTTAAGAATTATAGGAGTAAAAATGAATGTTACGTTTTAATTCCCTTTGAAGGCATAAGGTTGTCCTGTGAATTGGATAGGGGTGCTTAAGAAAGAACATACCAGCTGACCACGTTTTTGCCCATATTCATTCAACAACATAACAGGATCCTTGTCTGGTGGTGCTGATGGATCCAAGCACTTTGGCTTTGGCCGTCGCTGTCTGGGATGCCTCCTGTACATTGGCAAAAATCCTGCTTGTTGTTCTTCTTGCCTGAACTCCCTACTACCAGCACCTAACGGTGTCCTAAACCGGCTGCCATATGGTTCTAAAACAGAAAACATACATTGTATGGTTTGAACATTAACCCATAATTCGCTCCTAAGTAGTGTGACATTTGCAGATTTTACTCGTGAGTAACATCAGATGATTTTACTCATCAGTCAGGAACGGCAGAGCCGGGGGGGCTTCAGCCCCCCAATTTCAAGCAAAAAATAATAATTTTAAAACCCATAAAACATGAAAAAAGAAAACTAACAGAAGGAAAAACCAAACACAATGAGCAAGACCTGAAAGTGTGTAACTTAAAGCCTGTCACTTGCAACTCTTTTCCTTGAAACCAAGCTAGGGATTTTACATGTAGGACACCAACTTTATGCCCAAATATGGACAAAAATAAGATCGAAGCTGCATGCGCGGGAAAATGCACAAGCTACGTTACATCCAGATTATGAAATTTTTGAACTCAAAAAAACCCCAGCTCTGAACCAGAGTTAGATGCTTCAAGGTTATGAGCTTGTGGTTATATGTATGTATCAAGTAACAAATAAGGAGTAAAACATCTGTCATTTCACGGTTGATCCACATTAAATTTGTTTTTTGGATATCTCGTCGAGAATGCTGAAAGTAACATTTCTGAGTTTCAAGATTTCAAAATTATCTGGCTGAGAATTCCCCCAGAACCCCCTACAAGTTAGCGTCCCTGGCGCTTGCTTGTTAGCCCCCCCCCCCCCCCAAAAAAAAAAATACAAAATATGCTCCGCCGTCCCTGTCAGTGGGTGTTGGTTCGGGGGATAAAAAGTTGACAATATCTATCCATGCCCACATCTAGGTCAACTCCTCTTTAAGTTACCTTTTCCCTGCTAAGAGTGTGACTCACTTAAAGATAATACTCTAATAGCATTTAGTAGACACATGCTCTGATCGGTTTACTCAAAATCAGAATATCCTTTGCTATTCACCGCAAAGCAATTCTCGCAGGATTTGAGCCCGAAAAATTTTTAATCAATGAAGGATTAAATGAGGTCAAATCATCTTTTTGTGATATATTATCTCACTGTTTTAGTATGTACTAAAACAACTACTCACCTCAGTGTCGGTGGCTAGTGGTAGATATTTACCTCCCCACTTCACAGCTCGGTAAATATCCGCCACTGGCCACCTCTGTTTCGGTCAATAGTTGTTAATTTTTTTAATCACTTTAATACACAAGGTGATGCCCAATCTCACCCTACTGAAAGAACATGTAAACTGCCAAGAGATTTAATTGTGGTATACCCCTTATTCCAAAATAGACACGATTTTAACTAGTATTATTTTGTTTGCCTTCAAATTAGTCCTTGCTGCCTTGTTCAAGGCAACAAGTCTTTTGAATTTTTAGCTTAAGAACGACGCAACAAGGGCTAATTTGCAAGCAAACAAAAGAATGCAAAAATGATGACCATTTTGGAATAAGGTGTATGTGTGGTACAGAAATCCTAAACCATAAACCATCAATACATGTAGTTTATATAACTGGAAAAAACCCACAATTTACAGAACTCAGACTGGTAATAAATCACTTAAAGGGGCAGTGTCGTGGGAATTTGACTACAAATTTACCAAATCAATTTTTAGGACTTTTTCATTCTTAAATTGCTTCTGGATGACCACAATGAGATGAAAATCGATTAAATTTTAAAAGAAGAATGAGCCACACTAAGTTACTACAGAGTTCATCTAAGATGCAAGGGGAGAGCTTGAAAACGTCGACCCGACGTTTTCAAGTTGGCATTCATTTTAACTTGGCTACGCAAAATCAAAAACACTTAAGAATGGTTTCTGCGAGCTAAAATAACTGTTTTGAGGAAAATTTAGCCATTAATTTTCGTTTGCCATCGGTAAACAGGTCTCCTTTGCTTTCCAGATTTTTACTAACAATCCATGACACTGTCCCTTTTAAAGAGGGATGCATCTTTAAATTAAATTAATTAAAGACATTAAATTTTGGAAATGAAATCTTACTGGGTACAAATGTGCAGAAGAATCGTCACTCAAAGAAAAAATGTCAAAAAAGGCTCAAAAACAGGTGCTATATACTTTGTTCTTTCGGACAAAGTAACGAATGCAACTTACACAGTTACAAATCATGACCCAGTGTTGCATTCATTTTTTTTCTGAGAACCATCCAACCATGTCTGACATCCCTTTTAAAAACTTCACCTCTCTTAGATGTGGCAAATAAAAAAATGCTGTTCATAATTTGTACAATTTTCATTTTCAAAGAAAAAGTGTCAAAAGCCCTGTATTATCCCGATCTTTAATAAGTGGTTGATTGTCACGATTTAGGAACACAATTCGATTCTTGGTTCGGTCAAAGCTGCAACATCAAATCTCAAATCTATTGCGAAAATTATTTAACATGATTTTGGTGTAAGGGTTTGCCTCAAGCTTCAATTGGCAACTCAAGAATTTCCTTCATTGTGTTTTGCAGTCTTTCCAAGTAGCAAAATTAAGCGTACTTGATAACACTTACGCGAGTCTTGCACAGCAAATCACGAGGTTCTGGATCCTATGCAATAGATTAAGTAACAAAACACGATGCGACTGTAACAATCGCAGGAAAAGAAAAAGAATCGCACCAGCTGGAACAGGGAAGACCGCAGTGCATAATGTTTTGTTGTTTAATCAATCTGGCCTGGGTTGCTCGAAGCACGGACCACGCTAACCAGGCTTTGCGCAACGTAACCGGTCCCTACTTACTAACATGAGCATTTTACCTTGGAAGATAGCTTGTAAAGCTATATCTGCGGCGTGCTCTTTAGCATCTTTCTTCGAAGAAGCTGTGGCAGGTGGAAACTGGCGTTCACCAACGATTGCCTTGGCAATGAATTCTGAATTTTGTTCACTGGAGGAAGGGCTGATGTCGAACTCGACCGAAGCTCCATTATGATCGCCGTATTCTTTGAGGGCTGCTCGAGCATTCTTGTTCACGAGATTACCAAACATTTCTCCTGTTAAATACACGGAGAATTATATGAGCAATGTCGTGAAAAAAGCAAGCCACCCCGACAAACTATAGAAGCAACTTGTTCACAAAGGTTTCTCAAAAAGCTGTTGTGCTTTGTTCAGGAACCAGTCCCTCTCTGCGCTCTCGGCCAACAAACAGATGCCATCTCTCAGGTGTCTCCCGTCCGAGCGATGTGGCGCGTCCGATTCAAGTGAAGATACCTAAACCCCTATATCAAATTAAAGCTTATAGAGCTGGCTATCAAACCATATCAAGATTTTTTAAATTAAATGAATTGTTGTTTTTTCCACGACCTCTAAATGCGAGCATCTGAATCACCACTTCAAAGCTACAAGTCAAAGCAAATTTTGCTTTTCGCTCCAAAGCGCTAAAAAAACGTGTCTGCGTTTCGCCATACTCAGTCACAGTGAAAAATTGTAGAACGTTTTCGAAACAGTATCAAAAGAATGTGATGTGTTCGTACAAAAATCGTTCTCAGAAAAAAAATATTTTGAAATAAAACATTCGCAGACACGTGTTTGTTGTCTATATGTTAATCTAGCCACTGCCAAAATGTGGGGGCAATAGGACAAATTCCCTTTGAGTTTTATCTCTTTAATATCCGCTTCAAGTGAAAAAATTGATTCAAGAAAACAGCGCTAAGACTGTCAATCAAACGGGTAATTTTCTAGGAGTTTATTTTGACACCAAAATTATAAATTCTCGGATCTCCTGTCCCGACGGGTCTTAAGATACCACTTCCAAATATTCAGTTCTAATCGATGATTTTACTACCCCAAATACCTTGTGAGGAATTTCTCATTTGTCTTCGGAGACTGATTTTTTGGCAGTTTTTCTGTCCAAATTAATGAAGTATAATATGGGAGTTTCGACTTTGGTGCGTGATATTTCCTTCAATTCTTATTATGTCTAACACGGTGTTGGAGTGCATTCATTTGTGACTAAGATGCAACAAAATGCAGTTATTTTCTCAATAAAGTGAAAGGGCCGGAGCTTCTGCAGCAGACTCGGTCGTTCTGAGTTTGAGGCTGCAAACCTAAAAGGCAAAATGAAATACAAAAAAAAAAAACTTTTATTTAATAATTCAATCTATTAGCTTTGATATGATTTATAGTCTGACCATAGGACACCTCATTTTCCTTTCAAAATCTGAACAAAAAAGGAGTGACTTTTTTGATCCCAGGGGCACTTAAAAAATTCGCTGGTGTTCCCTTGTCCCCGAAATTACTTTCAAGCTTGTTCTCAGCTTTTTGATCCCTAAAATGGTTTATGTTCCCTTTTTCGCTAAGATATTTTCTCTGTTCCCCAGCCGTGTTCCTTGTTCCTTAGGGTTACGGTATACCTTCAGATCGGCAATTTGGATTTTTCTGTTACAGTAATGATCGAAATGGGCTATCTGATGTAAAAAAGAAATTATTCAAAAAGATTAAATATTGGCCGAGAGATGGCGGTTTTACGTCTTGATCGGAAGTAAAAATCGAGCTTGTAGATTTCACGTGGAGTTCACGGTCTGCTGAATAACTCCGCCCCCGACTTGAAAGCCAATTATGTTGAGCCAATCAGCGTTCAGACACATGCTAAGGGGGAGTGAGCAGATCGTGCGTGAAGGCTTTCAATTGACACCCAATCCTTTCATGTCTTATTGACATGATACGTCAATCATTTTTCGCACGCAGATTATGGCGGGAAACAAAGAACAGCGATTTTAGCGCGGTTTTAAAATTGATTTTTCAGAATTTTTTTTCGGGAAAATATAATTCACAGCACTCCTTTTAAATATTTTCAAAATCAAAAATGAGCGAGAAGCCCAAATTTACCCTTACCTTAAACTTAATATGAAACAAAATTTTGTATTAGCTTTTTCAAAAGTGCTTTCAAAATGTAGAAGAACGGCGTTTAGTGTTACTGTGATAGCACTCTTGGTTAGCGAGTTATTCAAGATTTTGATTTATGCAAATTAGAGGACTTGTGGCGTCACAAAGTAGATACACATATGTCAATGAGCTCCTGCATATGTAAAATCACAAAAAATGGAATATCTCTGAAGACATTTTCTGTTGGGAACTAAAACTTTTTGCAGCTGTTATACTCACCACAAAGTTCCATGATATGACCCTCTGTGAAGTTTCCATGGCAACACAATGGGCTCCAGGCCCTCTCCATCCAAAGGGTAAAATCAGAGTTTCCCTCCCCTCCCCTCGGCCTCCTCTTCCTTCCCCGCTATTACAAAGCAAACGTTTTCTACAGTTTTTGCGTCGACATCCAGTTTGCTTTTTTGGCTCACGTTTTTAAAGTTGGTCAAACATGCAGTCGTTTGGAGCTCTGTATGAAATTGGCCCTGTCTTTATTTGACCTGACAAACTGCTTTTCAACGTGCAAAAGCTTTATGCATTGAAAAGAGGGCTAATGCAGCACAGATTGCGGCAAACCCACGCCTCTCTTTTAGCCCTGATGAGTCAAACGACGGCAACTTGAAGTACCTTGTGCAGCACTGACATAAAAATCGAAAGATGTACCAGCCCCCCCCTACCAGGCCCCCCCCCCCTTCCCCCCTTCCGCAAAAAATATAATTTATTGTCTTTGCAAGTGGATCGATTTATCTTCACACCCAAAAGTATTTGAGCTTGAGTACACTTTTGAATTACGAAACTTTTCTAGCTTAGTCGCCCTAATGCACCTTGCAAGCTAACGACAAGAGAAAATGACACCCGTCCCTCATTTTCTCTTCATGTGAAATTCTTCTTTAGTTAGCACTGTACATGTACCGTGGGCTACATCCTTTTGAGAAATTAGAATAGCGTTAAGACTGTATGTATATCCGTAGAGCTTTACATTTTAAGCATGTTCCGCAGGTATTTGTTTTAAGATGTGAAATCCTGGAATTGTTTTAGTCGGATGATTCATATAACAATTGAGGGCAAAGCGAGCAGCTCTGCGTTGCACGGCTTCAATTTGCATGTTGTTGCTCTCAGTACATGGATGCCAGGCTGTAGAAGCATAACTGATTAGAGTGTAATGTGAAGTGCTAAGTTTCTACTTCATATGAACCATGTGAGCGTTAGCCCTACTGATGGAAATAGGCCCACACAAGGAGAGAGAAAAAACTCTGACCAGGGTGGGAATTGAACCCACGACCCTCAGGTTAGATCACCGCTTCTCTACCGACTGAGCTACAAGGTCAGACGGGAGCAGCCCTGCTCCCGTATGACCTTCGATTATTGTTATTTATTCATTATTTATTTGTTTAAGAAGGTTGAAGTTTTGGCAGCTATTCAGCTGATGTGGACCTGCTATACCCACCCACCCATATACACACACAGGACAGCCACAACACCGGGAACTTCATCCCCTACTCTTCTCGATGAGTCTCAATAAATAAGGAGACCACTACACAAGAGAGAAAGGCACAGAATTCGACTTCTGCTCTCCTCAGCACGCTGTCTGGTGACCGCCTGCTTACCCTGCGAGCAGTTGGTTTCTCCTACGCTTCCAGAGAGAAAACCACTGCGAGCAATCGTTTGATTTTCCATCGAGCATGTGCGAAGTACGTCACAACCCACGTGATGTATCACATCACTTCGTCTTATTTCGCAGGAAATCACTACACAGCAGGCTCGCCCAAACGCAGCAGTAACGCTGCTGAACGCACGCGCTATAGTCTCCCTATACATATTCCATGCATGGTATCTCTTTATAACTAGTACCCATGCCTACTTAAGGTGCTTCTACATCCATGGCGCTGGACGGCGGCTCACTCAAAGAAACGGTTGCTCGCAGTGGTTTCTCTCTCGGGAAGCATAGGAGAAACCAACTGCTCGCAGGGTACCGTCTGCTTTGACAGGGAATTTTGTTATGGGTCCGGTCCTAGTTTTGTCGATCCGATCCGATCCGGGTTTTGCCAACGGCCTCAAGATGATTCATAATTTGGCTGTACACTACATCTTCCATAATCTTACAAGAACTACTCGTCAGGGAAATGGGTCGATAATTCGCTGGAAAATTGGAGCAATATTTGCAGACAGCCAGTCAGTTGGTAAAACAGCACTTTCCTATGATTGATTAAATATGGAGCCAGATTTGCAGGCCACTGCTATCGATCAAAAGACCAAGTAATCTCTGACGTCATTTGCATGAGGTTCCCACGCACATCTAGAGCCTGAAGAAGACCTTAAGCAAGGTAGGTATAGCAAGGGACATCAATCAAGATATAAATGATCTCCCAAATTTGATGGCTGATAGAGTGTCTTGGAGAAGCATTGTTAATTAACTCATTCTCGGATGCGTCCGCATGATGATGATAAATATGGAGGCTATGTCGAAAATTGTTTTGAGAAGGAAAAATAGATTCTCAGGGAGAAATGGACCTTAAAAAGGTTTGGTTGGTATGATTGGAATACCGACCAAACCTACGGTCCAGCCTTCAAACTACTGCAATCCATCACGTTAAATTGCCCTAAAAAGTACCAGGTTTTTTAGAAAAGATGTAAAAAGAGCAGAAAAACCGGTGCAATCAAATACTCGAGACTGTTCACTTTTCTCAGTTTAATTGCACTGAAGACTAACCCTCACTTTCTTTAAATATATTTGTTTTTTATGTCCTTCAATTAACTAGTACATGCACTAACGTCCTTGGAAACTCTTTTCCTGCATTGCAGTAAGACATGCTTAGGATGGAAGCCAGGGATTCTCGTCCTTGGCCAAATTGTACTTCACTTAGCAAGAGGCTACGAGTAATCAATCACATAATTAAATTTAAACTTCAATAATTTCTTTACATATGAATAAACCTTTCTCAAAAGATATTATATGATAATTTAAGCTGCAGCGAATTCAATAATTACATTACAAAACAGAGAACCTCATCTTTGAAATCTCAAAACATTATTGAGGTACTGTTTCGGTTGAGGCAAATCTTGGCTCCCACTCATTACTGCAGTGACAAAAGTCATGGGTCTAAAACTTTACCGTATATTTCCCCTCTGTCAGAAGACAACATTGACTCAAGCAACGTCGTATTTGGGTGTATCATCATAAAACACGTTTTGATTGGTTTCTGGGATAACTCGAATAGTTCAAAGGGAGTTAAGCTTTTCATGGCATCCAACATCAACAACAAATGGACCAATTTCTGAAATCACACTAGTGACCACACCTTCTTTGATAAATCTCTGAAAGCGATTATTGCCCATTTCCTTTCCAAAACAATTTATTGTCTGTTGTATGCTTATGTTGTCATCAAAACCTGAAACTTATTTTCAATGGCTTTGCAGGGTATGCCGAAGAAATACACCATCACCACAGCCATCACTTTACAGACCTTGAATTCTATTAATGACGATAACTCATCAAGTGAAAGACAAAAGATTTATGCCTTTTGGATGATGATCCATAAACCTTATATTAATTATTTTTGTGTTACACTCTGATAATAAATTACTTGCCTCTATCACTTGACGAGTCATTGTCATTAACAGAATTCAAGATCTGAAAAGTGCTAATATAGAGGAATTTGAGAAATGACAAAAATAATTAAAATAAGGTTGTAAATCTTTTGTCTTTCACTTGATGATCGAGTCATCGTCATTAATATACCGGTGATTCAAGGTCTGAAAAGTGATGGCTAAGGCAATGGTGTATTTCTTTGCCATCCCCTGCAAAACCATAGAAAATAAATTTCAGGTTTTGACGACAACATAACCATACAACAGACACTAAATTATAGATCTTTCTGCATCTCTAATAATATTGAAAACCAATCGTGCCAATCCAGTTAGAGGATATTCAGCCTCCCTGTCCCACCCTGGGACAGAGTGAGCAAGATAGAGGTGTTGATGTTGCTTAAATTCCCTATCGTTTGGGATACACTCCCATATTATCAGTATATATACTCAAACAGTGGATAGCATTGAAGGTGCACTCAGATCAGCTACTCAAACTCAGACTTATCACCTCTGAGCAACTCATGCAGGATTTGCACCCAAAAATATTGACATAGTTGCAGGAATGAATGAGTCAATATCATCTTTTTGTGCTATATTATCTCACTGTTTTAGTATATACTACAACAACTATTCACCTCATTGGCAGTGGCTAGTGGTGGATATTTACCAGGCCACCACCATGAATAGTTAACTATTTTAATAATATTACATAGAACACAGTTAATTTAGCCCAGTATGCACTATCTATAAGAAAGAGTACTCCTTCTGGGTCGTGGAAGTTCACCAAACATCCCCTCACTGCTTTCATGGACACTGCGAGCTATTGCCTTCATACTTTCTCCAATCTTGCTTGGTTCTGGTATCACAAACTACAGAGAAACGAGTAGGAATGTTAAGCACATCATTTATGACTTCCCATAAGTTTATTGGAAAGCGAGTCAAGCCTTATGAATTTTACTGCCTTTCAAATAAATTTTGCCCTAGTCCTTGCCTTGTCTTTGTTGGCAAAAGGAGCCTTGGAAGGGAAGTTGTTAAGCCCCTGATGATCTTCTTCAAGCCAAGTTGATGATATATGGTAGTCTAATGTTAACCATTTCTAGCAAGGAAATACAAAACAATTACCTCATCATCCTCTGAAGGTGAGTTTTTCCCTGATGGCATGGTAATAGGGACAGACGTTGAGTACTGCATTGATTTCTTGACATTTTTTAGCCGTGAATTATTGTAGAGGTGTTCCTCTGCCTGGAAGCTGTTGTCTGGATGAGATTAGAACAAGCGATTAAGAATTTGTCTTAAATAGAAAAACACTCATAACACTGTATAATAGATTCAACAACCAGACCTGAATAATGTTGCTCAAGGCACTGATCAAAACCTGATGGTACTCAGATGGTACATGAAGTTAATCACATCTTTTAGCACTGGATATTTTCTTCAGGCCATTATTGAATACGGAGCACAGCCAAACAATGCCTTCCTTGCAAAGGTCTCTCAAATTCACGAGTTTCATTGTTTGCAGAAGACAAGTACTCATCCAGGTTTAAGTACCGGTACCTTGACAACTCTAAGGTTTTAAAAAAAGAAGACAACTCTCTCAAAGGCATCAGTATCCATTCTGCTTTGTATGAATTCTTCCAAGCACGACTAATGTTAATACAAGACGGTGATTTACAAGTAAAGCAATACAGGGACTGTCAGGAGCTTAACCCACTGACCCATGGGAGTGATATTTAAAAGATTTTACTCTGTCTAATGCCAGACGATTTTTTTTCTTCAACTGGGGAGTGAATGGGTTAAACACTAGAAATAGACAAGACAGCTAGCTTGCAAAATAATGTGGACATATATTAATTTTACCTTACAGCCTTCACTGCACAACTTAATATCACAGTTCACAGTGTTCCGGTAATGACCTTCACTTGCCTAAGGTACCACTGCCTAATTAGTAGTAAATTGTCAAATTTGACAACGCTAATGGTTTGAGTATGGATGTTAAATGAGCACTGTCATGCTAAATTTGCTTTTTTTAGGTTAAAACTGGGTAAAAATCTACATTTGGTACTTAAGTTTGCACGTACAACATTCCTGACAAGATATGAAATATATTGATTGCACAAAGAACTATTCGTATTTACTTTTTGGTCGCCTTTCTGCGGACACCATCTCTAACTTGAAAAAACTGGCCAGTTTTTTAAAGTTTTAATCTATTTCCATCCTCTCCATCCATGGAAGTAAATAACAAAGAATAGTTCCAGTGCACTTCAATAATGTTATTGGCAACAAAACTACCCCATTACTTTTTGGTCTTGATTGATGCAAAGACATATTTTAGTGTTTTGAAGTTTGACTGACATAGCATGACACTGCCCCTTTAAGATTGCTTTAGAATTTTACATGTATACATACTACTACTACTACTACTACTACTACTACTAATACTACTACTACTACTACTACTACTAATAATAATAATAATAATAATAATAATAATAATAATAAATTCATTATTATCGTCTTTACAAGTGAAATTAGGAATTTATTATTATTGTCTTTACAAGTGAAATGAGGTTCTCACCACTACTGAGATCGTCTTCTTCAGATTCAAAAAATGGTTCACAGTCATCAGCAAAATCATCCAGTGAGAAAACTGGATCAGCGTCCCTTTCACACGAAAGGTCCTTCTGCTGTTGCTTTCCCTTCCGGGTCGTCTTCCTCATCTTGTAAGATGGTTGATTAGTTGCAGGATGTACAGGATATTTCTGTGAGCCTACTTGGGTGATATGGACTTGGTTAACTGGGTGCTGGTACTTGTTATATTTTGGTGCCACAGGGTGCTCTGAAATAATGTTGAAATAATATTTTTCAAGACTGTACTGACTAAGGAAGCCACACCTACTGTCATGCCTCAAATGCATATGATACATTATTTTTCATTTACACACCCTAGGATAAACAGGTCTTACAGGAAATTAAAACATTGCCTGAGATTTGATATACAAGAGATGCCTAACTGCAATAAAAACTATTCTTAAAACCAGCAATGCACCTAAGAAAATATTGTACAGATATACTCTTAACATCCCTAGATGGGAAGCTTGTTCCTCAATGTAGGGCTTCATTGTTAGGGTTTGCAAAAAAAAAAAAAAGGGATTTCCTTACTGAAGAAATTAATACAAGGCCAAGGCAGTAGAAAGAAGATATTTACATGTACATTAGGAAACCTGATGTACAGTTGTGACGTTAAATTGGAACAAAATACTTATTTTAGAATCATGCATACATCCTCTTTTGAGCCTGACTGTCCTGATCTTGTTTAACACACTTATGATACCATCAGTAGGAGCTGAGCAGAAATAAATTAAATGTTTTCTTGCAGAAAAATGCTCACCAGGTTTGGAAAACAAAGCTGTGTCTGATGAGCTGTCCCCTATGGCTTCATTCAGAGAAGTTTCCAATGATCTTTCTTCTTCCCTTTTGATAGACCTGTTTGAGGCCAAAAAATAATTTTAAGGCCATAAGTTCATTGCTAACAAAAACAAAACTGATCTGTTACGATAAATACTAAATAATAAAAATCTAGTAGAAGATGCTTCAAATGTATTTAATAGGCACCCAGGTTACACAGATGACATTGCTTTGTTAAAAATCACAGATTGTTTTGTTGACATTTCTGTGCCTATGGATGCAAAACGATAAGTACTGTATTATCAAAAAGCATAACTCTGCAGTACTTAATAATGAACAGTGACATCACCTCCTTGTGATAGACCCATCCCTTAAAAGTAAGAAAATTAAACGAATACCCCAGATTTTCAGAGATTATTTACAGATTCCTGTATAGTATGCTTAAATAAGGTCATAGTTATATTCCCTATCGTTTGGGATACTTAACAAAAATTATTCCATGAGCGCATGTTGGATATGAGATGGTAAATAGCCAACATCAGGCACTTAATTAGCGCCGAGTTGCCTATAACCAGTCTCATTTCCAACAAGCGCAAATGGAATAAAAATTATTGTCTTATTAAATTCCTTAAACTCCAAATATTTGGAAGTACGAAATACGAGTGAAGAAAGCAAGAAAATCCGAGCGAAATTGAAAAACTTGATGAAGATGAAATGTTGTGTAATACCTTGTGGTCAGACAGACGCGCACTCATCACAAAAACAATTCTTGCCTTTTCGCGTACTTCTAATTGTCGGAATTGGGTGCAAGAAATGTGTAGGATACATATGCTCCAACTCATTTCATGTTATAAAATTTAATGTTTTATGCACTACATTGACTTATCGCATGGGTTACAAAAAAGAGTGTGATATTTAACTCATTGACCCCTGCGAGTGAGACTTAACAGGTTTTGCTCTGTCTAACACCAGACGGATGATTTTACTCCTCAACCTTGGATGTCCTAGGGCATTTGAGGTGTCAATAATATTGTAATAAATATCTTTTCGCTGGTTATTTAAATTTACTGGGATAGCCAACTCTTTGCAGCATCCCGAGGCTAAAAGTCATGCATGTGATCCAAGATTTAAATTAACCAAATGAACAGTATCTTGCATACCAGTAGAGAGCCTGTTTGTCCTTGAATGCCCGAGACTGAAGGGAGGCAAACTGTGCCTTTTGTTCTTCAGCAAATTTCCTGAAAGATGCAAATGTAAAGGAACTGGAATGAACTTATAACTCCAGTGGCTTTGTACCATAGACCTAACCAATTTTATCTGTTTAGCTCGAATTTTCTTAAATTAATGCTTTGGAAATAAGGAAGACGTGACTGAAACTATTTCATCATCATGCACTGCAGCACTAGTTTTCAGATGCTATCAATTCAATGCTAATTATCTGGCTTTCTGCTATTAGCTTCCAAAAAAAAAATAATTAGAACTTAAGATTATCAAATTGATGAAAAATGAAAAATGCATTTGACATTCCTCTTTTTTTACAAGCTTGTATAATGACAGATTGTAAATAATTATTAATAGACATAAATGTTGTTTGCTATAGACCAAATTGGCTAACTCAGTGTTGTACCCAATTCAAACCCTTTGGGAATAAAACTCTGTTTCAAGTACAGTACTTCCATATCACTGCCACATTATAATGCAAATACAACACACGAAGGATCTTTGAATTAGGTGTAACACTGAGAGTTAGCCAATTTGGTCTATTCACAAAAAAGCAGGCAAATTTTGTTTGAACACAGTATTGTGCAACAATACAAAAATAGTCAAAAAAGGTGTTGCTGACACTACCTTATTCTTTCATTCATTGAAGTCTCCTCTGCTTCAAGATATTTCTTCACCTGCTCCTGTACACTAACCATGGCCAGTGAAATTGCGTCTTGACCGAGTAAAATAGCGTGTCCACCTGAATCAGCACAGAAAAGTTATGAAAAGAAGGTCACGAATTGTCATCTTTAACTTTAATTTATTATCATTTCCTAGCTGATGCAACACATCAGTGAATGAAACCCATCACAAATTAGATCATGATGCTAAAAAAGTGTCATAATGAATGATCACAGTCAGGTGATTTCATCACAAGAAAATCACAAGAACCATTCACCTCGTTTTAAAAGGCATAAATTATGGCTTTTCCTGATTACTCATCAAGCGCAGCAAAAGAATATGAAAATTTGCAATAAAGTTGACCCTTTATAATTATTACCCAGCTTTTTATGAACACCTAACTTTGTTAAGATGAAGATCTGATTTTCCAACACTGTGTAAGGAACCTTACAGGGCTCGAAATTGCGACCAATACGGTCGCATTTGCGACTTAATTTTTCTCTTTGCGACTAAAATATCTGGAGAAGTCGCAACTTCGCGACTTGTTGTCACCTTCGCTCTTTCGAAACAAAAGGGTTAGCAGTTGCCACTTTGCTGCTACTTTTGCTAAAATAAATAAACGACAAAATGATTTTGTTTCTCGCTGTGAATTTTCTCTGAAGATAGCGTAATTGTAGAGTAATTTAGCTGCGATGCTACGTGCGCAGCTCCATTCCTTCGATCATTCACCATTTTCAGCGGTTTCTTTACACACATGTATTGCGGGCTCATATTTTTTCCCAAAAATGCTGACAATACAATGCAGCGCAGCGATTTTTGCGACTAAAATTTGCGAAATTGCGACTAAATTTTCGCATCTTGTCACAAATTGCGACTGGAATTTTTTGTTAATTTCGAGCCCTGCCTTAATTATTATTCCACTACTACACCATTTTACCATATTTAGTCGAGAGAACGCGCAAAATATGAGACAGTAATACAGTGAAACTTTCCAGTTTGACTGGTTTAGAAGAAAACAAATACGGCCAGAGCTGGAGTTTTTCAATAAAAGAATTATTATTGTTTTCAACAATGCAAAGCCCAAGAATTTAACTTGTCGCTCACCATTTTGTTTATCCAATCAAATAAAGGAGATTTGAATACTTTTGTCTTTGTTGTTTTAATTGCATGTTATTCACACGCACCTTAGTTATTATGCAATCATTATTATACCAATGTCAGTCAATGCAAGAATAAGCCAAAATACTAGAAAATGGTGTAATAGTGGAATAATTGTTTTAGTATAAATACACAGGTGATTATTTCAAAAAAGGGAGAAAAAGAAACATTTCAACACGAAAATCATCTTCACTTACAGTGGCAAAACGACTACTGGCAGCCATTTTGTCCGTCGAGGTGATTATCGGCTGATAATCCGAGATAGCGAGCCAATGAGAGCGCGCGATTTTGTATAATCACCTGTGTGTTTATACTAATAATTAATATTAATCTGTCATTGCTTGTATGCAGCTCACAAAATATCTGCACGTAGAGTATTATTATGTTAAACCATTAGGACTTTCAACTGAAATTTTAGTAGGCGACAAAACTGGAGGAACAACATCCAGGGGGTTACTCCCCTAGGGAAATTTTGAAATTTGGGCTTCTTAAAATGCATTTCCTGCATCCTGGAGCACGAATAATAATTATTAGGGTATGGTGGAACGCCACCTTAAGGCCACCTTGGTAATACAGTCACCTCGTTATTGTGGCCACTTTTTTTGGCAAAACGGCCATACATTCCCTTATAGAAAACCCTCGTTAATGCGGTCACCCGTTAGTATGGCCAACGGGCACAATTTTAAATCCCAAACAGTAGAATTCTCTATAATTTCACCCCGTTAATCGGCCACTTGTGCTAAATTAAGAAAACCAAAAAGCCTGTGACATGTCAATTTCATTGACCTTTGTTATTTACTAGCTGCATCAAACAGCCGATTTACTTTACAAAGTACTGTCAGCAACACTCCTCCCTGTTTTCATTACAAACATATCTTGACACTACTGTAACATCCAGTAAGTCAAATCACGAAGGGATTAAGTCATTGTGGTTTCATCAACAACACGATCAGTACTAAAGTCTTTCGGTTAGGTACCAGTACTTATGGTGGCTTCTGTTTTTTAGAAGCACAGTAAGCTGGGCCTGTTCTTATTTTGATTTTAGGCTCAGAATGCACAGTACACTTTAATAACAATTTTAAGTGTTTTACCTACTGAAGTGCCAAAGCAATATTTATCATTACAGCCCTTTAGTGATGAATTTCACCCTACCCCGGTTAAATACGGCCACGCTGTTAATATAGCCAATTTTTTTAGGCCCATTGATGACCGTATTAACAGGGTTCCACTGTTTGAACAAAACACTGATATTATTAAATTTTGGTTTTTTTATTCAGAGAGCGAGTACATAAATTTTTTTGGAAATTCAGTTGATATGTTAGGAAATAGCGTGACATGGCCTTTTTAAGGCTCCTTTGCATTCTATACAGCTGCGTGCAATCTATTTCATCTGTCGTGACCGAAAAGACCTTTTGCAAATGCTGTATTGTGACGCTTCAAATGTAGTTAACAAATCAAGCAGCTTACATGAACATCAAGTACTGGACTGCTGGACCGCTGCCTCAAAAAAGTGTGTGCTCGATCCTTGAATGGACAGAAATCACCACTAAAATTACTCAGAATTCAGGCGTCTCTAATGTTTTTCATGAACAAAACTTTGCCCATCCAAGGCTCGTGTTCTGTGAGAATGTTTTTCAAGTTATTCATAAAATTTGGGGTAATTTCCACGGAAGAGTGGGAAGCAATTAAGCCGGCAATTAAAAGTCGCTGGCCACTGGCTCTTTTTGAAAACCCTGACGTACCATTCAAAATAACCTGTACATTCTTTTTTCATCTCAAGTCATCTTTTGCTCTGGATGGTAAAACCTGTACTTGTGTTGAAGATCCTTTGCCCAAATTAAACGAATTTCTTATTTTCTCCTAAAAGTGGTGTGGATGTGCTTGTAACATGAATTCTTTTAACAAGTTATAAGAATAAGCAATTTTGGAGAGAAAACGAATTATTTTTAAGCATTTTCACTTTTAAAATGGCCCTCTTTTGGTTTATGATGATAAAAATAATAACAATGACACATGTCCAAATCCCAAGTGCTCAACTCTTCATGGAGGCCACGTGAATTGCCTTCAGAGGTTTGCACACTGTACTATTTTGCTCAGCAGGTAAATGAATGGGTCACTGGTCACTGTTTCATCCAAATTGAAAATTTACTTTTGAAAGGCCAACCTCAGGCCTGTAACACCATTTCAGAATACTGTTTTGACTTGATTTAGGGTTTGCTTAACAGCATTCACTACTTGCACAAATCCCATAATACACCTCTTTTACCCCCCAAAAATGTCCATGGATAGGCATTGTTTTCAACTTCTCTTGGGACATTTTTATGTCCCAGGAGAAATGGCAAACAATGGTTATGCAAAAAGATTTGGGGGGTAATAGAGGTGTATTATGGGATTGTGCAAGTAGTGAATAATGTAAATTGTTTTCTTTCAGCTGATGATAAACTTTCAGTTTTCTCTCCAGGCATCCACACCGTTCATAGCAATTTTATTCCACCAATGAATGACTTGGACCAATCACAAAATTATTATTGACAATACCGTAACCTAAATCAATTAAAGCTATGATCCTCCCTGAATTTTTCAGGCTTCTCTATGCAAGTGCTTAAAATTACGTCCATAACTGCGAGGATCATAGCTTTACTTGATTTCATATCCGCAGTTCAGTACATGATTCATTTCATATTTTATTTCATTCCATAACAGAAATAACATTAATGTTATTAATTTTTTAGATAATGTTCTAGAAGCTGTCGTTGTCATCCTTGCTTAAGGACAGTGCCTACTAATTAAAGATATTTTTACCCCAGTGTGTGCAGGAAATGTAGATCTCAACAAGTGTTATTGAAATCCAAAAGAAAATTGGGGGTAACCACGCATTTTTCTAAGATAATTCATGAATAATATTTGTAAAAAGCTTTAATTAAAATACAAAGCAATGAATGGCGTTCTTTCTCAAATTGAAGCTTAATTATCTCTCAAAAATGCATGGTTACCCCCAATTTTCTTTTTGGATACCAAGAGTACTTACCAAGATCTACTTTCTCCGGATAGTTTTAAGCCGCGCAAAAATATCCTTGTATTAGTAAGCATCACTGATAGGAAATCCGAGTATCTCGAGATCCGCGGAACGTATGCACAATAGTCCTTAAGCTCCCCAAGCCAATAACATGCCAAAGACCATTTTAGGTAATTCTACAATACTTTTTAATAAATTGTTTCTCTTGGGACTTACAATGGTCCCAAGAGAAAATAAAATCAATGTTTATATGCAAAATGTTGGAGGGCAAACAAATAATAATGGTATTCTTGAAAGTGGCCCAATAATAATTATTGTAACTTTTGCATGCAATCACACAGCTTATATCACATCTAACACTGGCACACATGCATTTTGGATAATATCAAATGGCTCTAAAAAAAGGGGGATGTCAATGGTTATCATGTGATTCTAACGAGCATTTACAAAAAAAACACACCAATTTGTTGCAGCACAACAGTACTCGAAATTAGCAGTCATCCAGTCGTCTCAAATGACCAGAAAGTTTACCGTGCAACTAGTTTTTGGTAAAATGAAAAGTTGGTTGCCCAAAGATAAAAACAATAGACAACCCAGGCAAAAATAGAAAATGTATTACAAAAGCAGCACCTGACTCACTCAACGGTTTTCTGTTGTCAATGTCTGATAGTAGCGTGAAGTTAACAAGAATCATTGTTCAACAAACAAAAAAGCAAAGTCTGTTACCATTGTTCACTGATTTTGACCTTTGTATACTGGAATGCTTTTGATATATCCGAGATAGTATGCAAAATGTCACTTTGTACTGTTACACTTACAAAAGTAACACAAGGATGTACTTTGAATTCACAAACATGCATTATAATCACTTGAAAAATGAGGACCTGTTCAACGCATCACAAGGCTGTTTTACTGACAAACATACGGCAGCCTATTTAACAAGTTTTT
The DNA here is from genome assembly GCF_036669925.1 of Montipora capricornis. NCBI lineage: Eukaryota > Metazoa > Cnidaria > Anthozoa > Scleractinia > Acroporidae > Montipora > Montipora capricornis. The sequence continues at coordinate 28,400,514 of NC_090890.1, read as the reverse complement.
TTACATACAGTTTAAGTATGAAAGCACATTAAAAGTAAGGCACATTAAAACTAGACATTGATTGGGTGTCAAAGGCTGATGCCGATCTCATGCATGCCTTAAAAATCAAAAGGTTTTGCATGCAAATAATTTTTTGTCCTGGAATAAACTTGGACAAAAGGTGGTTTCATTTTTGGCAAAATGTCCAGTGTCAAAGTACAAACATTCCACATTTATTGTCATGTGAAATCATTCAAATAGTTTCTACATATTCCAAATGGCACCTTGCTGGCTGCTTATGGAAAATGTCATTGAAACCCCTGTATGGCGTGCCTCTTAATTAAATTAATAAATAAAATAAAATGTTCCCAAGAGATTATTGCAACACTTTAATTCTGGAGATAAACACAAATGGAGAAGCCATTTTTTGACATATCACAACCTCATTACTCCTTTCCAAGCAAGACTACTGCAGTCACTTACAACGCAGATTGATGCTGGTTTGAATCATAACAACTTGAATATATCACTTACATGAATTGTCAAGAATGACCTTTTCATTCTCCTTTACAGGTTTAAGAAGTATTTTGAATATAGATGAATACTCTGGAGAGGAAGCATTCTTGTTTAAGACATCAGGATCGCTCTGGAACAAAAGAAAAAAGATGAAATAAATTTTTGACATGAGGATGAACAAAGTACAGAATCTTCAGTAGTACAGGGTGGCCATTTACTTTGAGTGTAAGTTTTGGATTTCACAGTCCTGCATTACTCACATTCAAAACTGACCGATTGGACCTCCGAGGGATGGCTTCAGCGAAAAGTAACGTCAAAGACTCACTAGCTTAAAATTTCAGTGCGTGAATGCAGCTTATTATGTATGCAAAGTTTAAAAGCTTGAAAGCCCAAAACTTCCGTGCTGCATATTTATTCTGTTGAGTTCACACGCATTGCATTCTTAAACTAGTGAGCTTTTGACGTCATTTTCTCCTCGATCTAGCTCTCTCAAGATTTTTTTTTTTTTGACAAGATCTTAAAGTTAGCAATGGCAGACCATTAAATAGGAAAATTCCAGTTAAAATAAACAGGTGCCTTTTTGAAATCAAGTCTTAGGGGCACTTTAAGGAGTAAAGGGAAAAAGATAACCTTGTGGTTTCAAGGAATTTCCTAGTTGTCTGACATTAGAGAAAAATCAATCATTGTTATTATAAAAATTCCTTGGGCTAAGGGGGATATATATATATAAGTTTTTTCCATGTTGAGGTAAGGAAATAAACATTAACTTTACTAAAGAGTCAGAAATGGGGCTTTTTCAAAAACACACCCATCCCATCTGAAAGATGTAGAAGTTCCATAGTAAAACGAAACCATAGTATAGTAAAGTTTAGGTTTATCCTGATTTAAAAGCAATACAACCATTTACCAGGGTAGAAGAGGAAAACTAGACAGTTATAATTACATCACCTGTTTATTTACTGATAAAGAGAAACAGGTAAAGGAGGGAATCTTGGACTTTATATGGAGGGACGTAGGTTTAAGATGATCCCAAAAAAGACCAAGGTTTAGATACTACATGTACACAGAACAGAGAACAGCTGTATTTTAAAATAAAACAATTAAGGTGGAATATTTTTACCTCCATTTCCTGGCTTATAAGAACTCGGTCGTACTTTTTCACAACATGCAAGGCATGTGTGTTCATTTTACAATTTATACAAGTGAACACATTCCAATCTTCTATTTTTGTCTCCTTAACCAGGCTTCCTACTTCCTGAAAATAACGACACAGGAAAATTGGTGTCGGTCAGTTCAGTTCAGTTATGACACAGGATGAGAACAAAAATGGAAAACATCCAAAAATAAGCTCATCCTTCTTCAAAAACATCGGATTCTTAATTAAGAGCAATTTGCACCCAAATAATAACACGACACTCGGCAAAATTAGTCTGGTCCTCAAATTTCAAGAGTGAAAAATGGCCCAAATTTTCTTTCACAAAGAAGTAGCCATTTAATCAATTTAAATGAACACTAAGAGTTCGCACTTCCAATGCACAAACGCTGAAGCCCTGAGACAAGATCATAATAACTCAATTTTAAGCTTCTTTGTTGAAGGGGAAGAAGGTATAGTGTTTCTTGAACATAACAAAAGTCGTGGTTTCAATGTCGAAAAATCTGATGCAATCGTTGTAAAAAACAAAAAACACGGAAAAGTTTTTTCTCGAAAAGCGCAAAGAAAGAGTTTCTTTGACAAAGTAAAAATAAAGCTTATTTGAAAAAGAGGAATTCTTAAAAGAAAAAAGCCCGCCAAATTTTCTTTGGATTTGCCATGAACACTACATTGTACAGTCTGACACTACGGTGTTTCTGTAAAATCATCTATGACGAGAATTTATGGGAAAAAATCTTCATTGTATCCAGACCTCAAAGAATTATTACCTTCGTGATTCCTCCAACTGCAAGTTCAACCTCGTAAAGATCCAGAGAGAAGAAGGCCGACTTCTCAAGCTCTGAAACAAACGCTTTCCCGTCCGCTATGCGAGTCGCTTTCTCTTTAACATGTACAGTGACGTTCAGACACTTACACTTAAACTTACTCATTTTAAGGCGTTATCAAACCTATGGTAACAGTTTTCATTAAGGTACTGCAAAAGATTTGGATAAGGGACAGCGAAAAAAACCTTTGAAACCAATGCATATATAGTTTCTTCGTCGACGTCCTTGACAGCAATCTCGTGACGAATCTCGTGACTTTGCGGAGCGCTGCTAATTTGCCTTGACCAATCAAATATTGAGCTAAAAAACATCATCCAATCAGATAACGAGGTTGAAGAGCGGCCTCCGTGACCATTGACCTACTTGACAATACACACTTATCAGCTGATTGTCAAAATATGCAAATCATGTTTCACAAAACAGTATAAAAATCCTGAAAAGCCAAGGGAAATAAAGCGTTTTTATGTACATTCCGAAGTCTCTTTAATACATTCTCTTCAAACTAAATTGGTGATTATAATATATGTATGGTAAGTGATCTAGGGTATACGATCTAAGCTTTTTATCGTGGTGATAATTTTTCCCTGCCTGTGATTGCAAATTAAAAACAACATTAAACATTTTATCCCAAGATTCTATCTTTGGACCTCAAATAATTATTGTCACAATTTGAAATTATAATTCGTTTTTGTGAAGCACATAGCTGTCAAACTAGAACATACACACTAATTTGAAACGTTTTACTATCAAATGTTACAAAGAGTTCATGCCCGAGTCCATAACGGACTGTTGATGATACCGAACATTTCAACAACTCCAACTGGCTGGAGAAAGGGCATGGTGCAACCAGGTGGCTATTAAAATGTGGGTCTGATCGATTGGTACTTGAAAATGGCTAAGCCACATGCAAATCCAATGCCTTGCAGATCAGTGTCCAGAATGCAAATAATTCACTTATGTAGCAGTCAAAAGTAATCCCGACCTCCCCCCCCCCCCCCCTTCCTCCCCTATCCCGGGACAAGTGGGGCTTTGGTGGGGATCTAGTGCCTTGTTGACACTGATGTTTGGCCCCAGCCCCCAGTGGTGGGAGATTCTCTGTCAGAAAAGCGTAGGGCATTTAGTAAGGGATATGGTGGCCTTCCTTCATTGTTGCTTGTTGCTTGTTTTTTTGATATTCTCTTTGTCTTTAACAATATGTATGGATATTGACCGGAACCCTGGTCCCACCTCAACACTCACAAACTCAAGACATTCTCACCTTTTGGATCCACCACCTACACAACGAAAGTCCTCAAAAACGGAAAGTCGTCACACTCAATTTACCTAACAACACATCTCTTGCCGGTAAATCACAATGTAAAATTGCATCTTTTTCGTCCAAACTGCAGGGGCAGTTCCGTCGGTTACTCAAATCTGTTCAAGACAACCAAAAGAATCCAGCTGAAGCTCACGCGTTATAACCACCACCTTCTCAATTACACTTTTTCAAAGAAAACAACAATATTCCACCGTCACTCTACCCAAGAAAACCTCCACTACACTCCGACAACCAGTTCAACCGCAAATGGAAACACATTTTTCATCAAGCTGCTCACAAACATCTGAAACTTCCTATCAAAGAATGCAAAAATAAGATAACCACCTTAAATATGGAACCATCTAATCATATAGAACTTCTTCGAAACTCTTACTCCTCAGAACTTTTTTCAATATACGCCTCTAAACTGAACTCGATGGCCTTATCGCTCGAGTCTCTGCTCACGAAAAGACGCACGAAGAAAACTACACCCGTCCGCCGCTTCATTCAACACCGAGCCAACTACAACGTTATACCTCCACAAGATACTGCTTCTAAGTGGTCTAACGACACTACATCTAATGTCCTCACTCAACACAATCTTACAGATAACAACAAAACTCCTATTAACATAACTACTAACAGCAACTACACTTCATTTCACATTAACAGTCGTCTAATACTCTCGCCCGCACTGACGCAAACGCTCTCGCCGCAAGAGCAAGCCTGCTAAGCTCCCACTTGATCACTCGTCTGTTATAAATCTCTCCAATTCTATTCTGTTTCCCGACGAGATATTTGTTCTCGCATGTGGCCTCACATTCTGTCCTACTCCTAGACACATCAACTGGCCTGAAATCTCGGCCGACATATACGACTTTGCTCGACGCATGCGACTAACTAACAGAGTACTTCTTTGACGAGAACACCACCACTAACGTGAACAAACGAGACAACCCTTTCCATAATAAAAGCACTTGGAACCCTCCCACTAACAAAGACCGGGCCCTAGATACATTCTTAGACGCTGTTAAATTTGACATCACTACGTGTAAACCTAAAACTATTCGCAACAATCTTACAACCTCAAAACGACAAGCAATACGCCAACATAAACAACGACAAGACATTGTAATAAAACCAGCAGACAAGGGTTCCGGTACGGTAATTATGGATAAAACCTGGTACATTGACGAATGCAACAGACAACTTAACGACTCTAAATTCTACCGACGCCACAGGCAGCCCAAGCTCAAAATGTTAGGAGTTCAGTCTAACGTGACATATGCTATATTACATAAGTACGCGAAACGTGACTCCCGCCTTACAGCATATGGAGGTATTGTGTTACAACGGTTTGAATCTGTAAAGGTTTGTATGGGAAGGCAACGGCTTTGCTGGAAAAGTCAATTAGGCAAGATTTCCGCACAGGTCCCTACTTCATTATGCATACACTCCTTTGCTTCAAGAAAACAATAGCGATAACAATAGACGTCCTTGGGGACTGTGGCGCTTTGTTCTTTCTTTTTAGAGGTTTTTTTTCTAAGTCCATATGGAGTTTAAAAAAAGGCGGTCGAACTTGTGTCTGAAATACGGAAAATCGAACACTTTTTCCTGCACTTTCGGCACTTTTCCTGCAATTTTACCCATTTTTCAGTTTTAGAGTAAGCGCAAGAAGTTGAGTTTCAAGCAATTGTTGTAATAGGGTTCACATTCGCAAACATAACAAACAAACCAGATAAAAGTACTGTCATAAGAAATCTAATGGCTACCTGCTCTTTTTATCGTGAAATTGTTCTTCCTGTCTGCTTAAAAATTCGCCGAGACACTGCAAAGTGTATATTTTCTTCCTTTCCTGTATTGAGGATCACGAACGGTGCATTTAGTGGGGTTTTGAGATTTATCGCTCTTCGTTTCACTCCCCATCATGTCTTTTCAATGCCCTGCTGTGGGCTCGTTTCTGGGTCGACGAAGTTTAGGCGATGGTTAACTGTGAGATGATGTTAGCCCTTGTCTTGTAGGCAGTTGTAAACTTTCCGGCCACAGGTAGCTAGGGCTAATATTTTTTCAAGGAAAGTTTACGATCAGAAAATTAATATGTGTTCTAGCGGATTGAAGGCTATCCATTGCAGTTTTTTCTTGAACATCGCGAAGCAGATCCATCTCCCGATGCGGTACTTTGTCTTTGCCAACTGACTGCGTTTTCACACAGGTTTTGGACACGGAAGACCAAAGTAAATTGTTTTCTTTGCACCACTCTATGCACAACTCTGGAAAGGCTATAAAGCAGGGGCAATTTCCAATTTATCAAATCTCCCATCGCTGTGACGCTTTTACTTCGGTAGTTAATTATTACGAAGACAAAAGTTTGCTTCAAAAGAAGGGAAACATGAAACGATTTTAATTGCAATGAACTCGTGCATGAAAGTTTCCCATGAAAGATGCACCAATCAGACTTTAAGCATGGTACACTCTTCCACGCAGTGAACTTATAAGTGTGCCGCACGCACGGGGCATGAAGGAAAAGCAGGTCACAGTACACAGCAATACTGGAAAACCTAAAACTATCACAGGGACTAACCTTAAGCCTAAACAGTGCCTTTAATCGTAATTAGGGTTACGGTTAGCATTAGGATGGCTTGTTTCAAGAGTTGTAAAACAGGGATCTCTTAACGGTAACCTACAAGTCAGGAGTACCCAACGACAAAAATTTATAAAGTGATTGGATATCGCCTCCAGTAATATTTCAACAGTCAATAATTGTTTTTTGGTTGATTATTAACTTCTGTGGCAAAATTATATCCGCTCCCCAAAGCCAGCTAGAGCTAGAATTTAAAATACAATTTCCAGCCAGGATCTTTACTTTAAGAGCTTTTCCCAGCCAGGATATTTACCAAAAAGGCATTTCCCCAGCCAGGAATGTCTCTTTCTCCCCTTTTTTGCCAGCCAAAAAAATAACCAACATTTAGCCAGCCAGGAAAGTAAATTGAGCCATTTTATCCAGGTGATACAAAAAAAATAACTCAACGAAAGCTTGGTGGTGTTTGAGCCATTTTCTTTGCTTATGACTTCGGTGTACATTAACGCGGGATAAAAATAACATTTCTACTCTCTTACTGGTCTGTGGAAAATATAAATCGTCTTTACTTCATTCCAAATGAGAGCAAAGTTGTGAGATCGGAAAAAATAGATTTAGAGTTGGTTTACTTGATTTGAACGCAAACTTAAGACTGACACCAGGACCCACAAACAACCACGTTTCCAGGGTTCCAAACACTGGTAACGAGATTGGATTCATCAAGAGAATGTCTGGAGAGCACATTCGCCAAACGTTTAACGCGTACTTACTCTTCTTCTGCCCCACCTCCCCTCCAAAAGCTCATAATTCTGAACTTTATCTAAAATTACGCGTTCTGCTATCATTAGAAAGCAACGAAAATTTCGATGAACATTGTGCACAACTCACTATCCAGTAAGGACAAAATCAAGTGACCGCAAGGCGCATTCCAGTATCCAAAACAATGATATTATTTAAGCCGAAATGAAATAGAACAAAAGCATTGTCTATCCAGCGCCAATCAGATACCTCGAAGACACGCCCTCCCAGGAGCTGTAGAAACTCCACGCCAAGAACGCAAAGTCTATTAATTATGATATATAAATAAAATTTGGTGTATAGGAAATCATATACCGAAAAAGCACGGAACGTCTATCCTTCATGATGAAGAACCATAAGTGATACAGATGGAAACAAATGCCAGAAAGACACAGGCTATCGTTCATGATGAACTAAGAACAACTATGCGGTGCTTACGGACTCAAGTGCCAAGAATGTCACAGATGTCGCAGTCTTTCCTTGAAGATGAAGAATTATGCGGTGCATAAGAAATGAAATCGTGGGAAATCACAGTTTACACTTGAGTGATGAAAAACCAATATTCGGTGCAGAAGAAATCAAATAGGGAAAAGGTACAGTCTTTACTCAATGATGAAAACCAATTACGCGGTGCAGAAAAAATCAAATGCCGCGAAGGCTATCATTGACGATAATGAACAGTTTTGCAATGCTGACCAAATGAAATGACAAGAGGGCACAGTCTATCCTCGACAGTGAATAACAGTTCTGCGATGCAGACGGAACCTAATTGCGAGAAGGCAGAGTCTTTCCTAGCGACCAGAAACAATTATGCGGTGCTGAAGATATAACATGTTAGGAAAGCACAGTTTACAGATAATGATGAAGAATAGTTATGCGGTGCAGCAGAAAGCAAATGCCGGGAAGTCATGATCATGGTCTACGAATCCTTGACGATGAAAAATATTTATGGTGTGCTGTAGATATCATTTCCCGGGAAAGCACACCATATAGAAAAAAGAACTTTACGGTCAATCGCCGGGATACCTGTCACTTTCCTTTTCTGCATACCGACTCCTCTTCATATTCAGATGAGGATCCATGTAGCCTTTGTTATGGCTTTTCATATCTAAAAATACAACCATAGATTACTACATTATTATAACTGCATAATTATTACTCGCCAACGCGGATTTACTATCTATGCAGCCAAACTCTAGGCCGTAATCGCTCAAAAGTCACAATCGCTGCAAAGGCTTCAAAAGATAAAAGAGAACTGTTCACAGCAATTACCGCAAAAGCTTTGCTAAACCTGTCCCCGTTTAACCCTTTCAGCCCCGATAGTGCCAAATGGCACTTATAGATTTTACTCTGTCTAACGCCAGACGATTTTACTCGTCAATGGGGAACCCCTCGGGGCTTAAAGGGTTAAATCTTACATAACCGAAGAGCAATCGCTGCGAAAGCTTTACAGGATAAAAGACAACTGTTCACAGCAAAAGCCATAACTGGCAATCACCACAAAAGCTTTGCTAAACCTGTAAAGACAATTTCAGCAATAGTCCTTTTTTAAGTCCAACTCCACCACTTAAATCTTACATAACCGGGAAGCAATCGCTGCGAAAGCTTTACAGGATAAAAGACAACTGTTCACAGCAAAAGCCATAACTGGCAATCACCGCAAAAGCTTTGCTAAACCTGTAAAGACAATTTCAGCAAAAGTTCTTCTTGTAAGTCCAACTCCACCACTTAAATCTTACATAACCGGGAAGCAATCGCTGCGAAAGCTTTACAGGATAAAAGACAACTGTTCACAGCAAAAGCCATAACTGGCAATCACCACAAAAGCTTTGCTAAACCTGTAAAGACAATTTCAGCAAAAGTCCTTTTTGTAAGTCCAACTCCACCACTTAAATCTTACATAACCGGGAAGCAATCGCTGCGAAAGCTTTACAGGATAAAAGACAACTGTTCACAGCAAAAGCCATACCTGGCAATCACCGCAAAAGCTTTGCTAAACCTGTAAAGACAATTTCAGCAAAGGTCCCTTTGGTAAGTCCAACTCCACCACTTAAATCTTACATAACCGGGAAGCAATCGCTGCGAAAGCTTTACAGGATAAAAGACAACTGTTCACAGCAAAAGCCATACCTGGCAATCACCGCAAAAGCTTTGCTAAACCTGTAAAGACAATTTCAGCAAAAGTCCTTTTTGTAAGTCCAACTCCACCACTTAAAACTTACATAACCGGGAAGCAATCGCTGCGAAAGCTTTACAGGATAAAAGACAACTGTTCACAGCAAAAGCCATAACTGGCAATCACCGCAAAAGCTTTGCTAAACCTGTAAAGACAATTTCAGCAAAAGTCCTTTTTTAAGTCCAACTCTACCACTTAAAACTTACATAACCGGGAAGCAATCGCTGCGAAAGGTTTACAGGATAAAAGACAACTGTTCACAGCAAAAGCCATAACTGGCAATCACCGCAAAAGCTTTGCTAAACCCGTAAAGTCAATTTCAGCAAAAGTGTTTTTTCCACTCCAACCTTGAGACTCCAGTAAAGTATTTGAATAGGGCGTTTCACAAACAGTTGTAAAATTAAGAAAACTGTCATTACCAAATAGATAATACTGTTAATGTCCAAAAATACAAAAAACCCTCTAACTTCTGCAAGGTAAAGGTAACCGTGTTGGATGGAGCTCTTCAAACAGGAAACGAGCAAGGATTCCGTACTGCAAATAAAAATTCTATGATAACAGATTAATTTCTCATTATTAATGAGCTGTGTTTGAAATGTAAGTGTCTAGTAATGCTTTTCAGTTTTAAGGCATAAATTTAATATTTTTTATTTTAATTGATAAACAAAATGTTCTTGAAAATTAACTTAAGGCCGTGACAATAATTTTTTATTATAAATGAAATAAAATTAGCAACTGCTTGTTTGAGCTGCGTCACCTTTTGAAATACATCGTTGTCTTGCTGGTTACGAACACTATCACTTGGACAGGGTGAAACCCCGGGGGAAGGGGGGCACTCCTGGGACAACTTTGACCACAAAAAGCCGAAACGAGAGTCGGGGAATACAGTCAAGACAAATTGTCTTATGTTTAACGAGTGAAAAATGCAAGCTGTTTTCTCCAGAAAAAAAAATGTTACCTTTATAACCGGAAATTCACGCATACTACCTCATGAAATGATAATTTGGTCCTGCTGAATAGCGAACCCAAACGCGTTGCGCATAGTGACAGTTACCTGTCAAAATCTGTCAATCAAAGAGCCATGCAAACAAGCTAACGATCCGGCTCTCCACTTATTTCAAAATACAATTCCTTTTTTTGTTACATTTCCCAGTTCCTCAACCAGGAACCGATGGGATAAGCTGGTGTGTTCTCACGCTTTAAAAATATGGCAATAAATTGTGTTTGCCCGTCGGCAACATGATCAGCAACATTTCATCGCCTCCTCCTTTTCTGAACAGACCTAAGGTGCATTCCCTGACAGTAACTTCGTCTCTTCTGCATAAATATAGCGAGAATGAATTCAAGAGAAATCGTTCAACACGGTTCGTCCCCGACCAGTTTTGAAACCTGCAACGGCTATCTTGAGGGGAGAAGCGGACTATATTCCAGGTTCAATTTCACAGTGAAAGCAAATTTCACGCTAGAAAGAATTTTCAGCTAGTAAATATTACACACTAGTGAAAACACAGCCTTTAATAGTCTATTTTTTCCAGTATTGACCTGGGCCACATTTTGTCAGTAGTACCTTTTAATATTTTCTCTTCCGGAACAAATTTTGTTATATAACGTATCATCCCCCTCCGAAAAACTATCCGGCTGCCGGCCGTTCCTTTCCGTTGCCATTTGAGCGTATTGATTACTGTACTCGCACCGACATCTAACTCTGTCCATCCAGCAACAACATAGTAGCATTATCGAAGACTAAGACACTCGTTTCGCCTTATGAACTCGTTTGCTCCCTTTGGGTATAAAAGGAACTTCTCGCAAATTCTTGACTGCTGGGAAATACTGGAAATAGAACATGAATTTTGCCTCTTCAGGACCAGAAAATCTGCTTTTGCAATAGTAACGCAAAAAGTACTTTTATGGTTCTTTCAGTTATGGCTCGTTCCAATTTGTCCGAGTTAGACTTCATTTCGCAAACTAAGAATAGCATACAAATATTCTGTAGATATAACATACAAATATCAAATAACAAACATCCTTGCAACACTTCATCCTAATTAATAAATAACAAGTTTTCAAGGGTGTTGTGCCAGAGATTGACGATTAGCATGTGAACAGGCTCCTTGTAAAAGAAAAGGCAAGCGAGAGAAAACAAGGGTTCAAAAGGCTTTGATACTTAGGCAGTTCTAATCCCGAAGTGTGCCTAGATGTATCTGTTAAAACAATACACCAAACAGACAAAAACATCTGAGGTCAATCGAAAGACACGCCTTATGTCAGAATGGTTGTCCAGAATGATGCCAGCAAAACACTTCAGAAGAAAAATCGCTCTGATTAGGCAAATGTTCTTTTTTTTTTATTATTATTTTCCATTCTAACTGATCGTATATAGCAGATAAGTAACAAGACTAACCACATCTATTTGGGGTGGTTTTAGCTGCGAGAACGGTTCGCTTCGATTTTCTTAGAAGAGCCGATATTTCTGGAAATCAAGACACGAACGCGAGGGCTATATTTTCGCGAATATGGAACTACACATATTACTCCGTTTACCATTCTATTTGCTGCTGGCATTTTGTCGAAACGAAATGACTGAAAGGAAAAGACCTTATGTGCTACAGTCAAACAAAAGTGTTTCTGAACAGTCATGGTTTAATGAAGGTGCATGCCATTGTCGAGCTCAACATGATCAACATGATAAAATCAAAAAGCGTTCTTACCGGCTGGACATACTTTTATGATGATCTCTTAACCAGGCTACTGGAACAGTGACCCTGCCCGCTGCTGACTGAAGGATGCACTAAAGATGGTTCACAAAATACAAAAGACAGT
>NC_090890.1:28373373-28383373 GCF_036669925.1 Montipora capricornis | reverse complement strand
AAGAGGGGTTTCACCTCGAGATGAGTTCCACCCGGGAATGAGTTTCTATGCTGAGTGGAAGCGGGATCACAATGAGATAAAATAGCACAGATGCCTACGCATTCACAGTCAGTAGCTGACAGTGACTTTAGACTCCATCAGTAATCGGAGAGTCTTTTAAAATACCTTGGGATGAATTTTGTATCATGTTCTGGCCATAAGGAACATTTGAATATTCACTTCTGCCAGAAACCGAGACAAAATCCATCCCGGAATGAAACTCGTCACGGGATGAAATCACTCATGTGAACGGCATCTTAAAGGAAACATCTACCCCAGTATATCTCTCTGTGTTGGCCTCTGAATGCCAATGTAAAGCTGACCAGGAATTCTCACAGAAAAAGACTCAAAAAACCTTTGCTCAATTTTCTGGTAAATATCCCAAGCTCTTAATATTGACAAAATACACAGGTGTGTTGAAAAGACAACGCAAAATTCATTAGCCAGACCCAACTGACATCATTCGTTTTGTAGGCACTGCTTTCATGAAGTGAAGATGTTTTACCAATTTGTTCATCAGCCCTTGGTTACTTTTTGTTTAAAATAGGATATAGTGTGTACTATACTGCGATTCATTTGACATTGTTTAGACTTACAAAAGATGACTCCTTTTCTCAAAAAAGAGCCTAAACGTATGAGTCATCCCCTGGCCTGTTCCTTTTTAAAATAGGACACAATGTTCTCTGTCTCGATTCAAATAACTTTTTGAAATCTACAATGGGTACTTCTTTCCTTCCAGATTGTGAACGAACTTGTACGTCAGTCTATGGCCTGGCACTTTTTGAAGAATGTTTTTACTATAGTAGTATCTGAGAGCACGGCTTAATTTCTCGTACGTCATGTTCTTTCTGTTTTTCTGTCTCCCCCAAAGACGTGCCAAGCCATTGTGATCAACGAGTCTAAACACTCCTTTGGTCTTATTCTTCCATTCAATGTACTTGTTGTCTTTATCCAGCAAAATATGATGAAGAAACTCCCACAGGTAATGACACTGGAAGTGTGGAAGATCTGAAAATTAATGATATAACAGAAAAAAACTAAATTATTACATCATGTGCAAGCTAATTACATAGCCCAATACTTTATTGCAGAATACTTGTACAATACTACCAAGAAGATCAAAATAATGAATAGCATTTTAAAGCCATTTATTCAGTTATTATTACTTTTATAAAAAGTGCGAGGAATTTAGAAATTATTTTAAAAACTGACGACAGTTTGAGTTAAACATTCTTGGACATTGGTATCAAATAGGGGAGCACAGATAGCATAGTGGTGATAGCACTTGCCTCCCACCAATGTGGCCCGGATATGATTCCGGACTTGTGGCCATATATGGGTTAAGTTTGTTGTTGATTTTTACACTGCTCCGAGAGGCTTTTCTCTAGATTCTCAGGTTTTTCCCTCCCCTCAAAAACCAACATCTCTTTGAACTTGTGAAAAAGGATGGAACAAGGATGGAATGGAGTTTATATAGGGCAAGGAATTTTACAGATGCAAATTACTTCCCCACATAAGCATCCATTAAAAAACACCATTTTATAGTTCTGTGCTGTTACAAGGCCTTTTTTCGTGTTGTTGTAATGTTAACGAGTTTCTGTTTACATAAGAAAAGCAGTGAGGTTTGTATCAAAGCAAGGCCAATTCCAGCCACGCTTTTATTCTAAGGCCTGGTAACTGAGCACAGAACTGTAAAATGGTCTATTATTGTTCAAGGTCATTCACAAAAATACTAAACAGGTCTATAACACATGGCTTTTGTCACAGTGTCTACATTCAATATCTTAACTGGTAAACATTTTTTCTGCTTGATTTTCTTAACATAAGAAACATGCAGATGATATAATAATAACTCTGATTCTTACTATCGTCATTGTCCTTGGTGCCGTCAAGATTTTCATCATCATCATCATCATCATCACCATCATCATCATCTTCGTCATCACTGTCTAGCTCCTGTTCATGTTCCTTTTTCTCTTCCATCAATCTACTATCCTTGTCCTCAGGATCTCTGTTTTCTAGCCACAAAAGAAGTTCATATAATTAGTCCACAAGAGCAAGACATGTGACAAGATCTAAACATAAATTATAATTTGCATTATGACTGTATTCAGATTCTGTCCTAGAGCCAAGAAGCGTCCAATTTTTACGTACCATTTTTGAATTAACAAATTGATGTCAGTTTTTCATGCGTCTGTCCTGTTATTGATCATGAATTTCGTCATAACATTGTCAAAGTAGCTGTGGATCCACGAGGCGATAGCCGAATGGATCTGCAAACTACTTTGACAATGTTATGACGAAATTCATTGTCAATAACAGGACAGACACATTTAAAGCTGACATCCATTTTTTTTGTACAATGACAAAACACGAGAAGAATGCGAGACAAAAAAGCGAGAAACTTCAATCTGACGAGAGCAACATCGCGTCATTATTGCATAAATTATAAATTGATGCGTCTGTCCACTTATTGACAACAAAAATTAGCCAATGAGCGCGCGAGAATTTTGCAGTCATTGTAAAATATGTATTGCAACACTTATTTCAGGGTCCATGGGTTTGAATCCTGTTGAAACTGCCTAAGAGACAATAATAACAATAATAATAATAATTATAGTAATTATTATTATTATTGTTTGCGTTGTCCAGATTAATGTGAGGATCACTTCAATGTTTTGTCTATAATCCACACTTTAAATAGGGCGAGTTTCAATCGAATGTTGTAAAACCAAAGCCAAACTAATCACTTTGGCCAATCAAAAAAACCAATCAAAACTCTAAGTATTTACACGTGGCTGACACAAAGCACGGGAAAATTTTTGTGCACCATTGGTTTTGGTTTCAGTTCTGATTGGTTGAAAAAGTGGCGTGAGAACTTTGAACCAATCACTGAGTGAGGTAATGCAAAACTAAAGCAATTCGCTGATTACTTTTGACACTCAATTGAAAACCATTCTATATTTTATACATTTTATTCACTAACTTCTTTGAGGTTTTGATGTATTCTGTTCCTGACTAACTCCCCCTTCCTTGACAGAGTCTTCCGTCGTGTCTTTTTTTGGATCAGAACTCTCGCTTTTCTCCTTCTTTTCACTCCCATTTTCAGACCCATCTTCAAAAAAAGAACAGTACAAGGAACCATTATTATTGAAAGCAGTTAAAACACATTAAGCCATAATTTGACTCCTTGGAGTGGGACTCAATAAATTTTACTCTGTTTAATGCCAGACGATTTTACTCGTCTATGGGAGACAGTTTTGGAGTCCCCTTTACACCCTTACACCCTTAGATATGGAAAAAGCAAGGAGCTGATCTTCCTTACCACGCGGTTCATCCATTTCAGCTTCAATTCCAGAATCAAAACCAAAATCCAAGTCAGCAGAATCTGAAAGGAACGGAGAGTCGGGACTCAACGCCAAATCTGAGGAGAAAAATAATATGACAGTGTTCATTTCAAAGATATCTAACGGCACAATGGATGCGTTTAAAAAAGTGTAATGGTCTGGCAAGGGAGGAGCTCAATAGCCTGAAGTAACGCTTTGTTTTCATTTAAACAGCCATGTCTTCCAAACAAAGACAAATGACATTCTTTAAATAAGAATACCGTTCAATTCCCAGACAGAGGTGGACTAGTTTGGGAAACTGACATGGCTGGTGTTTTGTTTATTAGCGACAGCTGCATGGTCCCTGTGCCATCATGTGAAAACCAAGGACATGCTTTCCCCACAAAACGTTGAAGAAGAAGAAGAAGAAGAAGAAGAAGAAGAAGAAGAAGAAGAAGAACAAGAAGAAGAAGAAGAAGAAGAAGAAGAAGAAGAACAACAACAACAACAACAACAACAACAACAAGAACAAGAAGAAGAACAAGAAGAAGAACAAGAAGAAGAAGAAGAAGAAGAACAAGAAGAATGTAAAAAATCAATATTTGAATTCTGTTCAACCCTCAAGATGCTGAGGAACAAAAGACCTTAAATGATTGTGATGTTAAACTGGTTTCCACCATATGTACTTCAATGAAATTGAACCAGAAAAAAGGGTGTAAGTTAGAATCAAAATGAATGTTTACCTTCAAGTTGGAAAAAGTTAATTTCATCATCTGGAAGGTCAGAGCTACAGTAACCATACTCAGAGCATGTGTCAAGGTCTGTTAACTTGAGATCTGAAACATGAACAAAAAATACAGCATACTTTTACAAAATCAAGAATAATTATTGCAATCTTCAAAAATAGGACTAGGTGCAGTTGAGTCTTTGGGCAAACTACTATTATTTGCTTTGGTGAATCTAGTAATTGCCTTCAACCAACTTGCACAGACCAAGAAACTTTTCAGTACTTCAAAATTCCTGACCACAGTCCTTACACAAGAAGATACAAGTTACATACATTAATGTGATAAGTTACACCTTGACTAACTGCTTTCAAGAGCAAATTAGTTTAATTCCGTCCCATCCTAAAAGTTTGATCAGTAGAGATTTGCTGAAGCAAAGGCATATAAAAAACCAGGAAAGATTTATTGTTGCACTGCCTCCTTAATATTTGTCCATAGGCCTTTAAATCAAGCAACAAGAACAAACTCCTAAATTTGGGGGGTTGTACTGAACCAAACAGTTGGCAAAATCTACCTATAATAATTACAGCGAGCACATTATCTGAGAATTATGAACAAATATTTTACCTGTCTCCATGCTGTCATCAGGGGACGTCTCAACATCGACAACTGCATCAAACTGAGAGTCTTCAAATGGGCCAAAATAAGGATCAGCATGGCAGGGAGCTGTCAAATGGAGTTAGGGTGAATGTATTGTCAGATTTTGTACTCCACTTAAAATCAAAACTGATTCACACATTCACAGGATGAAAAGTTTGTTTTGGTCAGTCAATTTTTGGTTTGCACTCGCGTGATAAGACGGCCATGCTAGTGTACAAAACAAAAGCAAAATGTCGCTTGCGTTTTAATAGAGTCAAATTCCTAAAAGACTTTTTCGCTGTTGTTCAGTGCACCAACATTGCCAAATAACGTCAGGTGCAAGCCAAGGATTGCCAATGGAGTTGGTTTTCTTTGAGTCTTCCTGTTTCTAATGGACGGTCGAGCAGCATTATTACCGTTAGAATAGGAGTTTCCTACCCACGGCCTAAAAGAGTTTGGCATTTTCCCTCTGAAACAAGTTGATCACATTTTGGAAGAAGAAAGAAATTATAGAGAAATTGCTCATAGATTTTACTCGTCAAGGGGGCAGGGGAGGGGGGGGGGGGGGGTCCCTAGGGCGTTTGAAAGGTGAATGGGTTAAGATAAATAATATTAATTTAACCACCATAAGAAAGATTTGTGGGCTTTGCTTTGAGCATTACTGTATTTACTTGATTAAACACTACTGCGTTCTTTTGGTACTTTTCTGGAATAGGAAAACATGGAATAGACATTATTCGTGTTCTTTGGGGACCTAATATGCATTCTTTTGGGAAAGTTTTGGCTGGAAATGATACACAGCCAGCCAGTCACCCACCGGAGGCTTGAAACTTGTAAAAATGCCTCCAGCACCACCTCAAATGTTCCTCTGCTCATTCTGAAACATCTTTTGAAGTCACTCGGGGAATAAAGTGAAACAGTTTCCTCAACAAACCCTTGTATCCAAGCATGTTTACGCCGCTGTCCTGCACTACGCAAAGCACTCACAAGTACAAAAATTCTTTGTCATAGATCGTCCCCTTCAAAGTTTTTAGCAAATGAAGTAAATCGAGAAATCGAGGCAACTGCCAAAAAACTGGTTCTTATGGTCATAAATTATTCCAACATTTCGTGTTCCAAACTTTCAGGAAACATTTTTCAGTCGTTATGCCAACGCAACTGAAGCATGCATAGATACAAAATTTGTATTTCCCAGGTCACCTTTGCTAATAGTTTTCTGTTTCCAGAATAGGCTTTTTTTTTTGTGATTTGAAACCCCGTGTATTCTGTTATTCCTAATTCGGAATGAGAATAGCCATGTCCGAGGCGTTTATTTCAAAATTATATTTCTTAAATCACTGACGACACTTACAGTAGATCATTTGTAAATATTATTTAAAAGAGAAGCATGTTCAAAGTTCCAACCTCTCCCTTTTCTGCCGAGGTAGAACAGTAAATTATTGCCTAGCTTGTGATCAACGTTCAGAAAATTAAATGTGTCTACGGGTACTTGTTTTTTTTCTTACAATTCTCGAATCAACACCACATTCTCCTGATTGGGTGCGGTGCATATTCAAGGGCGGCATTTAAATATGGTAGCCCCTGACGCCTGCGCAAATGTCACTTCACAAATCTTCCTTATGGTGGCTAATTTACCAACATTTTATCAAATAATTATTGTATGACTGGGGATTGGTCTCATATTTACATAAAACTTTGAAAATAATTTATGTGATACCTTCAATGGGGTATCCATTTGCATGTAGCAGGTCCTGAATACCTTCTATTGTGATTGTTGCTGCGATGATGGGACCAGCAGTGGTTGATGGATAGCCGTACGCTGACAACCATTTTTTTAACATCGGCAGAGAAAGTTGACTTGGTGCCTGAAGATTGTAAAGAAATAAGTTTACAAAAAAAAAAAATACAGGATCATATCTTGGTGAATGAAATGTTTGTTGCAACAAAATGTTATGGTGCGGACAAATCATTTCAAATGAACAAACCAAACACTGCTACATGCAACAGTAAACAGACAATTAATTATTATTGTAGAAGAGTACCAGCGTTTCTAATGCTTCAACGAGCCTCAAATAAATTGGAAATAGTTGGGCATTTGGGAATGAATTGCCTAATGACATAAATGTGAGGAGTTAATCACTTGGAGCATCATGCAAATGAATTTGAATTTTGAGCTAAGAAAGAGGAACTTCAAATGTTTTGCAATTTTCGAATCACAGGTGCAAATGATCTGGAAAGCCAATGGCACTACAAATGATCTAGCAAAGTGTTAAGATTAGAAATTCTGCTTTATTTCGCAAAGGTAACTGCTAGGCCATTAATTATTTAATTTCCTGCTAAACTACGCAGTCTCACAGAATAATAACAATCATCACACAGATCTTGTTTCTTAGCCTTGTTGCTCAGTTTAAAAAATAAATTGAAACTCTTCCCATCTAATATGTCTGTTTATTAAGGATCTTGAATTCTAAGGGAATCATGCACTAATATTAAACATGCGTGTCTTCGCCCATTTGATAGGGTTATTATTGATGAAAGTCGGATTGAAATGAATTAGGGCAAAGTTCACTGCTTGTAAAACAGGGAGCAAACATCGTAAAAATTTCATTTTGCAGGAGAAAGCTTTTGAAAGAAACAGAATCATTGTGTTTTTTCAACGACAAGTGAATCTGACCTTAAGATCAAACATATAATATCTGATAATATGCTAAAACAAGTTAGCGACGCTTCATAAATTTGAATGGCTATTGACAGCTGCATTCCAAGAATCTAAAAATTACCCTTCGCATTTAGTACATGATATGACATTTCCATAAACCCTAAAATTTAAGGCTATTCTAATGGTTACACATTTTTAAAAGCCATCGAAAAACTGAAATTCACATTTATCGTGTAAGATGCAATGCTACAAACACTAAGGACGGCTTAGACAAAACAACCCTCAATCCATAAACCAATACTTGAAATCATTCATCTGTTAGATAAACTCAAAAACAGTATTAAAAGTTGGATCACAGAAAAGGATCTGATAGGTGTCAAACTCTCTACAAAAGAAACTGTTGAAAGTAATTGAATTTTAACATAAAAAGCAAGGACCTATAATAGAAACTATACATGTCCTGAATATTATGCGTAGAGGGAAAAAAAAACAAAATCAACACCATACAAACAACTACACGACTAAAACTAGGATGTTAATGTCTTACCGGCTGAGTAATCGGACGAAACGGAACGTCTAACAAGCTCCCTTGGGACATATTTGCAAAATCTGAAAGAAAATATAATAACGATCGCTTAATCAAGCGTGTTGAAAAACATCAAGGTTGAAGGTGGGTTCAACGAGCGCGTGATTTTTTAGCGACTATAAAATTCTAAATGATGTTCGTTTTTAGACCAAGTAATGCTAACGTGAAATCACTGAATTTGTACAAACACAAACACATCCCTTTCATGGGATACGCGAGATACGCAATGTGAACATGAAAATGGAAAATCTTAGTTCGAGAAGCCAAGTGTAAGTGAGTATGAAATGTAAGGAAACGCGATCCAATGAAAATAAACTTACTCCCGCTTAGTAAATGTTCGAATGCTGAAAAATCAAACAAAAACTCACCTTTCGTTGGAAAGAAATCTTTTCAGAATAACCCGTGCGCTTGCAATGCTAGCTTATTATGAGCCAAAGCAGTCTCATTCTCGGAACTTTCAAAGACAAGGTTAGTAAACACATCCCATAAAAGTCAACTCCATTGTTGCTGTTTTTTTCTGTGGAAACTCAAATTCTAGGAATCCCGCGCTAAATCTCCCGTTTGATTGGCTGAAGTTTACCGGATATACATCACTGGAGCCATCACTGGTCTTCTGTAGGACACGCCATGACAAGTTCAGCCAATCAAAACAGCGAATCAAATTCCGGGAATCCCCTCCTCATATGGTAAATTCCCGGGGTTTTTTCCCGAACTCCTGCTGCCCCTTTCAGTTTTGAGTCGTCATAGGATAATTTTAGTAAGATCACGTTCTTTCAGTTCGGGGAAACCGCGGAACAAGTGATCCACCCCGAGAAAAAGTGAATAGTTCTTAAAGTTACCAAAAATACTACGATGTGTAAGTTAAAATGGCGTTGGGAGCGTGACATGCTTAGAGTTCACGACAACATTTTCGTAAAAATAATAAAATAGATATGTTTGCCACTCCCCTATTTCGGCTACTTTCGCTCAAGCAATTAACAATCTTGCATTCGAGAGTCCTCAAAATGGAAAAATTTCCGATGCGGCGGGCAACAAGTTCCAAAAAAAGCGATTCAATGAGGAGAGTGAAAAGCAGTTTATCCATCGCGTCGTAATTAACGCTGCCAAAAGACATTATGTCTTCTTGTAATAACTCATTTCCTCGTCAAAAAAGAAATCTAAGACGACATTTGGCGAAAAACCAACTACTCGTGGTTAATGAGACAGGTGAGGTGGGTCGTCCTGGATTTTAATGTACGAGATCAAGGTGTCTCTTCTAATATTAAACCAGTATTCGATCTATTTTCAGCTTTAAAATTTCTACTTTGCCGATTTTTCGAAGTAATTGTTATCTGTGCTTTCAAAAATTGTCAAGAAAAGTATCCAGAAATCTTTCGTTGAAAGCATAAAATATGCTTAGTCAGATCTAGTTGGCGCAATGACAAGCAATTTTGGTTCTCTGGGATTAAAAATCAGGCTTCCAAAATTCGAAAACTTCTCGGTTCGTGCCTTGTCACAAAAGACACGTAAGAAAATTATATTTACCAGGGCTCGGTTGTTCAATAGCCGATTAACGCTAATCCCAGATTAAAACTTAACCAAATAATTTATTTCTCCACTCCCAAAGTCTGTTCAACGCTGATTAGAAGAAGTCAATCTTGAAAAACAAAAATAAGTAAAAGAGACTTTCACTAAAAAGTAGAAAATATGAAACAAAAGTTAGCGCTAATACGGAACAACCGTAGGACGCTTTGTATGAGACTACATTAACAAAGGGTCAGAATAAATATTCCATGATGATACGCAAATTATTGTTAAGCTGAGGTTCAAGTACTTTGACCTCAACTAAACTCCGGTGAGTCAAGAACGCGGTGCTCCTACTCAAAATGCCAGTCCGTTCGAATTGAGACGCATCCTCCAGCCTGCACCAACCAAATCTGCAATTTCACTCGCTCTTTGTTGTCACAGATAGTGTCGAGGGAGCAAGTCTGTTTGTGCCAAGTTTTTTCTTGTTCACCACCAAAACAACTGGGTTGTCAACTCGAAT
>NC_090890.1:28360873-28365873 GCF_036669925.1 Montipora capricornis | reverse complement strand
CTGCATGCGGCACACCTTCAAGCCTGCAGCCCACTTCACAATTCATGGCCCAGGCAGTGTGTAAAATAATTATGTATTATTTTAATACCCACTTCAGCATGACAGATACCTTACAGTGACAGACTGGTAACTAACAAAATAACACTCCGGCTTAAGCTCATGTTTATCCCATATAAAGGGTTAGGATAACTACCCAAAAAACCTGCTACTTTTGACAGTCAATCATCAGTACACTAGTGGTAAAGGTCCCACTTGGGAATCCGATTACCCTGGTTCAACCCTACTTCTTTCTCTAACTCAAAAAGACCGGAAGAAGTTGTTAAGTGTGAGATTTATAGTATTAAATGGCCCGGCTTGGTGGCCAGCAATACAAAGTTCACTTACAGATTTTTGGTCAGCAGTATACTACAGTGTATGCACATGTGAGTATGGTTGACTGCAGTCTGAATCGGACAATGACAAGTTTTGTTTCACTACCTTGTATTTTTATCACAACAATCCTCTGCGATCCTAATTGAAGCTGTTGCTTTTTCTTCAGTGTTATTTTTTTTGTTAGTTACAAGTTTGTCATGGTTAAGTATCTGTCATCTTGAAGTGGGTGAAAGGAATTTCTTTTGTGCCCAGGCTGTGGGGCCACAAATAGACCATTTTCGAATTCTCATGGCTGGACTGGATCTAGCATGAAATGGAGGCTAATGCGGGCAAATCTTTTCAAATGCAAATTAATTTGCCCGCATTAGCCTCCATTTCACAGTCAGGGAGGGAGGAAAACCATAGTGACGCAAGAACAACCTCCCGATGGAGCAGAGCAGAGAAGAGCACCAACAAACTAAATCCACATATCACATATGATGCAGAGTCTGGGAATTGAACTTGGCCACATTGGTGGGAGCTAAGTGCTCTCGCCACTGCACCAGCCCAGTTCCCCACACACATCTTCACTTTAGAATTATGTACAGATTTAATTTTCTTAATTAATAAAGATAGGTATGAAAAGATGATTACACCAAGAGGTTCCATCCTTGACATCACATTGTACAGCTTCTTTTGCCTTCTCTACACTCAGCTTGATATTCTCAACTTTTTCACTTTGATCTACATGTACAACAGCAATAATTAACATTTTACAGCACACATCATTATAACTATACCACAGCCAACCTATTAACTTTTATGATGAACATCAGTCTTCTTTCAAAATCACAGCCCTTTCGCAAATCATGAAGGGCATGTGGCACATTTTGCAACTTCTAGATGTGCAGAGTTTTTTCAAGCAAACAGAATTTTAAATTGTCCACAAAACATGATATAGAACTAGTTTCATGTCTGTGTAAGGAAATACAGGTTCTAAATGTTGTGACCTTGATTTCAATGTTTTGTAAATATTTTGCATTTAAAATCTAGAAAGAAAATAAACCAAAAGTGTGAAATGTTACATGTATTACTTACCCTTCCCAATCTGCCGCAAGACCATGGATAAATTTCGCAAGGACTCCTTATTTTTGGCCTGAAAAGGAAAAACAGTATGCTCAGATATAATTATATATATATTTTTAATTGAGTCTTCCGACTCTGTCTATTGGTATAAATTGTAATAATTTTGTGGCTCATGTACCTTAATAAGGATGGCGACTTCTGACTTCACAACAAAAGTTATATGCAATGCCTTTTTTAAAACTAAAAGAGACATGGGGTGACAACAAAGGGCTTACATGGTAGTTCAGTTTAACATTGCACAGTTCTGATAAATTAATTTATTCAAGATTCCCATTGAACAATCTGTGCAAACATTCACTTACATGGTTCAAGGCTCCAACAAAACAATTTCTTGCAGCTTCTACCTCTCCATTCTTCCAGTAGCATTCTCCAAGGCAGTTCCAGGCTTCTACTAGTTTAGGGTTCATTTTAACAGCTTTTGTGAGAGCATCCTTGGCCATAGGGTCATAATCAGGCAGCACGTTCAGAGCTTTACCTCTTAAAAACAAACATTGGGCTGTTTTCTCACTGGATGCTGCAAGTTCAACATCAAAGTTTTTAAACTACTATGACTGGAAATTAGATTATCTAAGAATTCAAGGAAATCAATAACTGATTTATCCCACGCTGTCTTGATTCTGTTTCCAGGGAGATCAATGACTTTGAAAGAAAAATACCATATTTGCACATGCATAGGGCACAAGATTTAACAAACGCCCTGTATAGACAACATTCCCATTTTGCAAAGAATCTATTTGCGAAAAAGAGCAGCCTAATCAAGGTACTAAGTGAGCGATATTCCATACAAATATCAGCATCAACAGATCACAAGTATATCAGCAATTATTCAAACATGAATAAAAAAGCCTTGCAACAACCTCTATCTAAACATTACCGTGTAAAAGAAATTTAGAATATTAACCAGCCACCAGTTGTTTAGAACTAATAAAAATGATTTTTCCCCTTGGCAAACAAATAACTTAAAGGCAAATTTTCCTTCTTATATTATATAAACCTAGTGAAATACACATGTCACTTGTTGCTCCTACCCTGAACATAGTCCAAAATATTCAGAGTCTCTTTCAATTTTTCATGTGTTTCTTGATTTTTCAGTAAAGCTTTTTCTGTAGAATTGTGCTCAAAATAATGGTCCCTAAAGTTGTACAGCTCCTGAACTGCAACCTGGAAAAGCATCAAAACTTCATTATGGCAATCAAAGTGACTGAGATAATTAACAATTATGAGTCGAAGGCGAAGTGATTATCGGTCAATATTGACCGATAATCACTGAGCCTGAGGCCAATAATTGTTTTAGTATAAATACACAGGTGATTATTTCAAAAAAGAGAAAAAAACATTTCAACGCGAAATCATCTTCACTTACAGTGGCAAAACGACTACTGGCAGCCATTTTGTCCGTCGAGGTGATTATCGGCTGATAATCTGAGATAGTGAGCCAATGAGAGCACGCTATTTTGTATAATCAGCTGTGTATTTATACTAATTAATAATAATCATAATTTCAACCCTGGTCAAGGGAAAAAAGAGATGTGGATGTATTTTTCTAATCATAATGATTTTTAACTTTTTCCAAGAGCTCCTTCCAATACATTGTTTTTTTTTATGTGAGACTTTTTAAGTTCCCTGATAAAATACATGTACATGTAACTATTCCTTGTTTATGAATGATTTCCATGTATAGTAGGCTAATTTTCAGTGAGTTCTTTCAATCTGTCAACAGAGTACATCAATATTATAGTAGAATTGCTAGCAAAAACTCAGATCTTTACTGCATGCATTGAAGATATTACAAGTTTGCGTCTGTCACATGTGAGGATATGTGTCATCATTGTAACTAACACGATTAGCTAATAAAAAATGAGCTTCCCTTTTCCTGTAAGATACTTTTTTGCTGTAGTATAAGTTTTCTCTACTACATTAACATTATGACTCAATTTGACATTATCATGATTTGTTTTTCATAACTTTCATGTTACACAACATGTGTGTTTCAGTGCTTGATGACCACTTTTACTTGATCTTTACTCAAGATATTAAAATTTTTAGCATGAGATGCAATTTGAATTTACCTCAGCTCTCTCCAAAGGCCATTCCCCTTTTCTTGGCTTTTCTTCTTTCGCTGGTACTCCTTCCATTTCAATTATTTTGATGCATTCTAACTCGAATAAGAGTCATCGATTACCTTCGACGGAATTCTAAGATTTTTATGCAATGCAATTTTTCCCGCCGCCATTTTTGAAAGTCGCTTCATGGCCGTCACTTTCCTTCTGGTCAGCGGATCTCGATCATTGATCTATATGTCATGGAAACGAGTCATGAACTGTACCAACAGTAATTCCTTCTTTTGTATTAGGGGTGGAGAGCATAAAGTAATGGCACCACATTTGAAAATATGTGTGTTTGGGAAAGAGACCCCTTATTATATTTCCAAATATAAGAAAAAGATACGATCAAAGCCAAATTGCAAAAACTGATTAGTATATACCGCAAAGCAGTATAACACAATACCGGCCTTTTCTCTCCCTCCCCTGCTGGGTTAGGATTTTTCATCGTAGTATTTTACGATCTGGCTTACACGAAATGATCTCCGCAAAAAGAGCCACGCAAGCAACCGTGGTTTGCGTGAATGGTTGTATACCGTAAGGATGGGTATGTTTTGTGTTGTCTAGCTTCGTGCAAGGATATTTTTTCAGTGTTTTATGAGGTGATTGTTATCTTTACATACAGGATCTTTCTTTTCAAGCTTATTTTCCTCACTCTTTGGTCAAAAGGAGTTAAGGATTCTGATTTTAGGTCTTGATGGTGCAGGAAAAACGACCATCTTATACAGGTTGGTGCTGTCGGCATATTCGTCGAAATCAAGGTTTAGTTTGACTGTCATTGAGGTTTTCAAGATTTAAACATTTTGTAATAATTTCATTATTTAGATTACAAGTTGGCGAAGTTGTTACAACAATACCAAGTGAGTGTTTCATGGCTTTGTTCTATGCACAGGTGCCCCAAGCTCAGTGTGAGGGAAAGCCAACAAAAACATAAGGATTTGTATTGGAATCCCAATAAAAGACCTGAGAAGATAATTTTACTAAACAATTGTCAACTTATTGTCATTGTGGTTCGCTTCCTAAATTCTGTATGTTTTTTTTTTTCAGATTCGATGTGAATTGAGCCATTATCAGTTCCTCGGTTGTCAACGGTTATAGTAAAATTACCAAGGCTGAACGCTGAATTCTTTGGAGCCCACCAAATTGAGTCAAATATTCCTGGTTAAAATGTCCCTACGGCTGCAAATCCAACATAGAATTCAAGGGCAAAGGTTTTTCTTTCATTTCAATCCGATAGCCGTGCAATCGAAGCCCTGCCACCAATGTCAGGTGGCTTTTAGTGTCCCAAACGAATAGATAAAACGATGTAAAGGATCCTCTTTCACATTGAACACCACATGGTGACCATTGAGTCTTTGTTTGTCTTTGTTTGGTAACATTGTCATGGACGACAATCAAAGA
>NC_090890.1:28353373-28355873 GCF_036669925.1 Montipora capricornis | reverse complement strand
TGTTTGATGATTCTATCCTCAAAGTTTTGCTTTTTATCTGCCGGGAAAGGTGGGGCAAGTTTATCAAAACTAGCAATAATTTGGATCCACGACTGTGATGTGTGAGGCATGGGTCTATTCTTGATTTTACGCCACAAACTGCTTTGTAATGGAAAGAAAATTGTGGCATAATGCCACAGAAAGAGCGAAATTCTGGTTAACAGTAATTATTTGTATAATGGTGATATATGTTTGCTTTGGGTGGGGAGATTTATATTACAGTAGAACCCCGCTAACTCGAACTCTGAAGGGAATTGAAAATCTGTTCGAGTTAGCGGGGTTTCGAGTTATCGGGGTCGATTAAAATATTCAATTTTTATAAGTTTAAGCTCTTAACTGGGGTTAATGAGCCCTAAGGGAGTACTATTTATCCCTCACTTGTCCCTAGTGTACTCTACTCTCCTCACCCTCGCAATCAAGGCTTGTCCAGTAGTCAAAAGCTCATTGTTTAGGTCAAAGTACTTTCACTTTCACTTTCACAATGTTAAAGCGGTTGCCAAAGCTTCCAGTAGTTTTCCACAACATCACGCGATTCTCACCTGTTTCACCTTATGTAAATCCCCCATACCATTAGTCAGCCACATTTCAGCTTTGCTCTTCAAGCAAGTACCTTGAGTTGCACTCTTTAAGATCGCATTTTTTCCCTACGTCCACATATAATGCCAAAACAACGTAAATCTCGAAGCAGCCAACGCACTACGGTTTCGCCTACCACGGCTCAGTCGGATGCCCGCGCTAACTCTGCGGATGCAGTACCAACGTCGCCGTATGCAGCAATGCCGACCGAAACGCTACGCTTACTTGCGTCCCAGCGCCACCTGGTACACTCAGGGCCACGGCAGCAGCTCATCGCTCGCCTCCAAGCGAATGATTCTCGGGCCTCCACACCCGCATCTACCGGCCCCGCGATCATGCCGGATCAGCAGTTGGCCTCCATGATTGCCTCTATCGCGGAGCAAAGATTGGCCTCCTTCAACTCCGCGAGCAACTCGCCATCGAGCCCAACATCTGGCGCTGTTTCATCTGCTCCGCAACATCAACAACTGCCAGGCGTTACCAGCCTCGCTCCAGATCCCTCTCTCCTAGCGGTCCGCAATGGCGGACAACAACAGACTCCGTCCTCTGTGGATTTCTCGCTGTCCTCCTCCCAGCAAGT
Source organism: Montipora capricornis (assembly GCF_036669925.1). Classification (NCBI taxonomy): domain Eukaryota; kingdom Metazoa; phylum Cnidaria; class Anthozoa; order Scleractinia; family Acroporidae; genus Montipora; species Montipora capricornis. The sequence goes on along the minus strand of NC_090890.1, from coordinate 28,354,678 downwards.
TTTGAATCTTGGCTCACCGGAGGACGCAGCCCTCCTGCATACCAACTACAGAGTCCCATCTATCGCCAGTCATCTCTCCAACAGCTGCATCACAGCCATAACAAACGGTGAGTACGTGGACCTTGCTAGCCTTCTTCCTTTTTCGTCTCTACTACGAGACCACGTTACCGCGAACTCCCAGCTTAAACTACAAGTAGGACACGAGGGCCTTACTATACCCCTCCCATCCCAGGCTAAGCGCCCCAAAATTACTGGGATCGACCGATGGCTCGACGCTTTTGCCATTTACTCGTCTGTGCTCCTCTCCTCCTACCCATCCCGGGGGGTGGACCTATTCGCCTACCAGCAATTGATACGTGAGTCAGCCCGTAAGTTCCCCGGTATGGCGTGGTATTTGTATGATATGGAATTTCGCCGAAGAGCCTCTCACAACCTTTCCATTAACTGGGGCCAGAGGGATGTTCAGTTGTACCTAGACACCTTTACCGGTGTCCCAAAAGCCATACTTTGTAAGGCCTGCAGCAGCTCGGATCACGTAACCGATTCCTGCCCCCTTTCCCCCAGGTATACAGACTCTTCAGGCTCCAAGCGTGGTGACCTCTGCTTCAACTTCAACAAAGGGGTCCCCTGCGCCCGCACCCCCTGCCCCTACACTCACCAATGCAACAAGCCCGGATGCACTGCAGCCCACCCAGGAAAGGACCACCCTGACTCCTCAAGCTCTGGACCCATCCAGTCAAAGACTAGCCGCTCAAGCCATTCCACCCGAAGCCACCATTGAATACCTTTCTAAGCTGTCCCCTACCACCCCTATTGACCTTCCCCAACTTGCCCTTTATCTGCATGATCACCCTGACCGGGCATCTGTCGATGCTGTCCTCACCGGCCTCTCCCAGGGTTTTAAAATTGGTTTCCAGGGTCCTCGGGTTTCTAGGGAATACCCCAACCTCATTTCTGCTAAGCAAAATCCACACATCATAAGCACCAATCTCTTGAAAGAGTTACGGCTCGGTCACACTGCTGGCCCATTCGTTTCTCCCCCTTTTCCCAATTTTCAGGTTTATCCCATTGGGGTTGTTCCAAAAAAGCATTCCACCGAGTGGAGAACCATTTTTCACCTTTCCTTTCCCAAACATCAAACCACTAGCGTTAATTCCCACATTAGCCCAACCGACTACTCCTTACACTACATTACCATAGATACTGCCATCTCTATCATTCAGACGATTGGTCAAGGGTGCTTCATGTCCAAGTTGGACATCAAGTCCGCCTTCCGCAATATTCCAGTGCACCCATCCGACTGGG
>NC_090890.1:28320873-28348373 GCF_036669925.1 Montipora capricornis | reverse complement strand
CTCGGGTAAGGACAATAAGCCGGAGGTCCCGTCTCACAACCCTCGTTCATTAACTCTGTGGGACGTTAAAGATCCCACACACTATTCGAAAAGAGTAGGGGACAGTGTTCCCTGTGTTGTGCTTTGACCTTTCCAGCATATGGTCGGCTTGGCAGGATTAGCTTGAAGGGCTTCTGTGTGAATAAGACCACAATTGTGTATAACAGCCAGAGGTCAGGCTACTTAGCCAAGTGCTGGAGCATGGAGCCTAATTCAAGTAACCCCCCAGTTACTTACTTTGCTTATCAAAATGTTAGTTGACAATCTCAACTCAAAACTTAATCCTCAGATGCAACAATAGATGTTAAGGTGTAACACGCCCATGGGAAGGACAGGAAACTACGCATAGTTTCTCTGAAACGGGAGAAAAGGCAACTGAAAAATCAAAGTCGTAGGAAGGAGTTCTAGTGAGTTCTAATAGCGCAATTGGTAGAGCATCCGGCCAGTGTTACGGAGGTCATACGTTTGAGTGCTGTATAGGACTCTGATTTTTCAGTTGTCCTTTTGCCTGCCGCCAAGCAACTAATTTCCCATCGACCTTCAGATCTTGATGTTATCAAGAGTCAAGTTTCAAGGCCAGAGTTTTGAGTTTTAAGAATTGAGAAATTATTGACTTTGTGGATAGCCAGGTTGAGCATACAAGTCGAAATTTGAATTCTGATTTAGTCTTTATTAATCAAACTTAATTTCAACTCCTGAAAGAGTGATTGCAAATTTCTGTATGTGTGACTTCAGTGCAGTAGTTAGTATTTGTTTCTATACATGATTATTTTTTGTCACTAAGGAAATCCTGAAATTTTAAGGTCGGGTTGTTGGCTAGTTTTTGAGAAAAAGGCCTTTGAAATGTCTAGTTTCCAGTTCCCCCTCCAGGAGCTCGGTCACTATTTATATTTAGCTATTTTCCCCAATTTGCATTTATTTTTTACATTTTACATTTTACATCAATTGCAGTGACTTACACTTCAAAAGAGACGTCTTGGTGCTTTAATTTCACAGATTTCAAAATCTTGATCTTTTTCTTGGGAAAACTGTAGTAACTACCTAAAACCCCTACAAATTAGTGCCTCTGGCAAGTTACAAAATACTTTCAGTGTTAGTGGCAGTCAAATTGATTTTTAGTGATCATTGTGGTCCACTAGGTGCAAAGATAACAGCTGTCTTATACTAGAGACAAATAATTCATCTGGGACAAACTTTTCACGGCATCTCTTAAGTTCATCCGGTATAAAGATGGGCAAAAGACGCTCTGGACTAACTACAGTATCCACTTTAGTACCTCTTTGAAGACACACTGGATGGTTCATCCAGACCCATTATGCGGCCTGTGCCTATCTTTATACTAGACAAAATTTAATAGGTGCAGAAAAAAATTAATGTTTCCTCATGTTTGTTCAGGACAGATTATGGGTCTCACATATATAGTTTGTTCCGTCTTTACACTAGACATACAACATGAGAGATGCATAATTTGTCTGGACAGATTATGCGTCTCTAGTATACAAACGGCCAATAGTATGATTTTCACCATACCTTCATGTAACATAGTTAATTATTTAACCCTTTGATACCCAAACCAGCCATACTTAGTATTTTACTCTGTCTAACGCCAGACGATTTTACTCGTCAGTGGGGAACCCACAGGAGTCAATGGGTTAATTAATTTCAATATAACCTATACTTTTTACTTACAGGTTGGTTGACAGCCTCAAGTCAAGACAATAATAATTAATGCGACCTACCGTAGATCTCTATTTTAGTTACCATGCCTCAACTGCTTATTCATGTTATGAAAAAGTGCCCTCTATGGTTCTTAACACATAATGTGGTTAAAACTAAGTTCAAAGTATTCCACTTGAACATTGTAATATGTTTTTTGTCCATTTTTTCAAAGATGCTTTTTTTGGCGATTTTTTTGTTAAAGTGATACATGTAGCAGTTACCTGATGTGTTTTCTTAATAATATAACATTTGAAATTGAAATTGAAATTGATGTCTCGGCTGTGCTGGTGACGGCCTTCATCAGAAAGAAGGGTGAGTCTCATTTCACCTGAAAAAAGTTACTGTGTTTTTTTATGTGACTCTATGCGAAAGCCTCAAGGATACTAATAATACAACACATGATTTAAAAAGTATAAGGGCAAACATAAAATAGTATAATTACATAATTTCCTTAGAAGAGCATTCAGTCATAATTTCAAGAGCATATTTGAATGTGGTTATTTTGTATGGCACTCGGGTAACTATTAAGCTTATTCAAATTGTCATGCTACTGCTGTTAAAGTAGTGAATTTAACTTGTCAGTGGCAAACTATAACATATGGGAGGTTTCAAATGTAGAACTTTTTAAACTTAATAATTGTTGTGCTAAATAAATAACTATAAATAATGTCAAGTGGAAAAATGATCCAAGTATAGTGAAATACCCAAATCATTGGTGTATGACCTCAGTGTGGCACGATAGTAGCACGTTGTTTGAACCAAGTTGAGCTACTGCTTCGTGCAATCAGAGGTCTGCTGTGCATGAAGTAATCTACTTTTTGTGCTCTCTCTAAAGAAAAGAACGCTTTATTGCAAGTTATACATAAAGAGTTGAGGCTATCTTAAGGTGACACCATACTTTGCCCTGCTTGTTAGGGGGTAGTTGTTTTAATTTTATCAAATTTATATTGCTGGACTGAAAATTATCTGAGTTTGGTAAATAAAAGGTTAACTCTACCTTTGAATACACGATTTAAGAAAACCACAAAACCTTGTGTCTCGCACCTTTTATCTGTTTATGTGTAACAATCACATATCACATGTCTGGTTATGACCCTTACATCGCAGGGAGCGATTTGGATTCAGGCACTCTCTTCAAATATGAATCCTTTAAAAGAGGGGATGCACTTAGTTTTCAAAAGAAGATAATTTAGAGATTATATTTATATATATATTCATTATTGTGCATGTGACTGAGACAAGATTCTCTGAAAATGGGTTTCCAGTGTCTTGGGATAGCCTGTGTTTACCAGTGGCGGATCCAGACCTTGAGCTAAGAGGGGGGGGGATACCAGAATATATACTGTTTGCCAAAATAAGGGGGGGGGGGGGGCGGGTCCCCCGGGCCCCTCCCCTACATTCACCACTGTTTACTTTTGTTAAACTTATTTTGAGGCATATTTCAAGAACAACAGACTACCCAAGGAGCTAGTAAGGGAGAATAACTGCATTAAGCACACTAGATATGTTTAAGAAAATCCCAGACCGCTGGCCTCTTCGACGTAACACACGCTTAAGACAGGACACCTGTCTCGGGTCACAAATAAAAGAAAATTTCCATTTTTATGAAATTTCTCTCAGTGGGGACTTGGGCTCCCATCATGCCTTTTTATGTTATTGTTTCATTTCAGAGTAAGTCATAGTCGCGACTAAGATGCAGATGCTTTCCCGATTTGGGGCTACAACTCTCTGATCTTCCCACTGTGATAGAACAGTTGAGTTTTGGCGCGTGGCCCACGGAGTGGCGGAAAATCGCCCCAAATCCTAAAAGACGGAATAACGGAAAATCGCCCCAAAGACTAAAAGACGTAATATAAAATCCCGAGAAAAATAAAAATGATAAAATAAAAAACCCCTTCCTTTTTAAGGTTCGGAGTATGTGTACAGTGGAACCCTGTTAATACGACCACCGTTAAGCCCCCCCCCCCCCCACCCCATAATATGACTCTTGACAAAACCGATAGCTTCCGAGTGTTCCTATTGTCCTAGCCGTATGAAGCCTGCCAGTTGTCCCAATTAAACCTGCTGACCACAAACACCTTTGCTTAAAAACAATTTTAAAATAAAATATATATACAAACGAGTTTTTTTCTTTTCAAAATTACTGTAACAGTGGCACCGACAAGTTCATATCTCGTCATTTGCAAACACTTAAAAGATTATTTTAATTTTGTAAAATTCCAAACCTTACACAGTTCCGTACTTTTTCGCGTTGGCCATCTAGTGGCGACCACCCTTCAAACACGAATTTTTTTTAGGTGACACACTAATAACCACCTCCTGTGATTTTTCATTGACGACACCATCTATTTTTAGGTGTATCCCATTATTAATATTTTGAAATCTATGTTTGTCATTTGCCATTTTCCGCATTTAGGCGATTTTCCGTCATTCCGTCTTTTAGGAATTGGGGCGATTTTGTAAAATGGAAGTTATCTGCGGCAATGAACAATGAACTTGTCTTTTGCAGCTGCCGCCATGATATAAAAACTGGGACAATGCGTGTGAAGTTTGTGCTTAAAGCTAAATATTGTTCAAAATAATTTTATAATGACTTAAGGATGGTGCCTTCTAATTCAAAGGTATTTTTGCCCCGGTTTATGATTATGCAGAAAATGTAGATCTTAACAAGTGGTATTGAAATCCAAAAAACAAAATGGGGGTAACCACGCATTTTTCAAAGATAATTTAAGAATAATATTTGTAAAAAGCTTTAAAATACAAAGAAATGTATGGCGTTCTTTCTCAAATTGAAGCTTAATTATCTCTCAAAAATGTATGGTTACCCCCAATTTTCTCTGTGGATACCAAGATTACATGTACTTACTAAGATCTATAGCCTGCGAGCAAGCTCTCTTTCCCGAAAGAGAGCTTGCTCGCAGGCTATAAGATCTACTATTTCCGGATAGTTTTAAAATGCGCAAAAATATCCCTTTATTAATAAGCACTGCCCATAGGAAATCCGAGTATCTCCAGATGCGCAGAACGTATGCGCAATAACCATAGTAGGCGCCCTCCTGAAAGCAGTATTGCTGGTAGTGTTGTGGCTTCTGAGCTTGGGCTACCTGTGATAAACTTCAAACCAACCTCGTTACTAGTGTCTCTTGTTGCATCCATTGGGTCAGGCTCTCCGAGGGACTGGGGTTGGGGCTATTGGGTCTTTCTCCTCGACGACGAAGAGGCCCTGGGAACGAGGTTGACGTTGACTTAAACCCATCCCATACCTCTGAAATGACATTGTCGACAATTTTTAAGTTAGGGTGGTTTAGTGGTTATCAACCGTGCCTCCCACCTCTGCGACCCAGGTTCATCTCCGGCCTCGAGGTCGTATGTGGGCTGAGTTTCAGTCGATCTCAATCTGACTCTGAGGGTTTTCCTCCCTCCTCCAAATCAACTTCCAGCCTATTCCATCAGGCTGTTGTGCTGTGCTCCGAGGTCATACTGGGGGTCATACATGGGTCGTGTTCAGGAGCCGAACGCCTGGCCGGCAGCACAGCTCCTTCGGTCCGACCTAGTTGAGCTGCGCCCTCAGCAATTAAATCTCTGACTGCGAGAAAGGGCGATTTGCAGGTGAGGGTATTATTAATAAAAATCATGGGAAATGAATATCTATTTTTTAAATCCGGACCCCAATGCCTAAACTCGCTTGACTCGAACCTGGGAATGCTCGGTTAATAACCCTTTCAGTTAATCACTAGACTAACGCATCGCATCGCTAACTGACAGAACACTTTTAAAAAATATATTAATATATTTTTTCTTCCGAATGCTGCTGCAAACGTATTATCACCGGTTAAGAAACAAGTTTGAAAAGGAGAAAATGTCGGTTTCCAAACCTTAAGAGAAAGCTAACCATATTAAAATCAAGTACTAGAATTAACCACTATTCAGCAATGATTTTATATATATACTAATTACATTTGATAAATAATCGGTGCAATTGTCAGCCAGTTGATCATTAGTTGTTAATAAGTGGATAAAAACAGTTCCTTCACATTGGGTGCTCCGGGTTCAAATCCCGTCCAGGGATGCCACTTTTCCTTTTCATCTGCTACCACAAGTCCTGGGACAGAGTAATCCTAAATTAACGACAACAGTTAATCCAGGGAAAATTACGAATTGTCGATAATCATTAATAGTAATTTCAGAGGTAGAGGAGATGTTGTGACTTGAAACACTACACACAAACTGAGACGCCTCAAGTGACCTTAGATAACCAGTTTCCTCACCTAAAAATGCGCCTTGAAGTTATGCCGCTGACCGATCAACAAAATGGCGACTTTTCTGAGACGATGTGGCTTTCTTTCCATCTTCTATCGGAATCGACAATCTTCATCGCGGACTTTTAATATTCGTTTTCTATCGGGCAAGGTCATAGATCGGACACCCATTGAACCACCTATCCCAGAGTATAAATCACCTCAAAACGAACCAATAGCTCGCAAACGAGCGAGACTTCTCTATCAGAGTAGGTAAGATGAATTACCAGTAAGATTCGCTCAAACATTTTGAGGGGCACTAAGCTTTATATTTTGGACGGGAAAAAAATTACGAACTTGTTATGAATGCTGTTTGCTTTCTGTTCCCCTCCAGGAAGCGTGGAATGTTGGAAAATGGATTGTTGTTGAGGTACACTTAAATGCAATATATTACGTAACAGGGTTGCCACTCATTAGAACTAAAAAAATTCCCTGACTTTTCCCTGACTTTTCACTGACCTTGCATTACGCGAATTATGAAATAAGTCAAATCCGCTTTTACATTAGCTTCAGTTTCTCCTGCAAACCATCAATATTCTTCTCTTCATTTTCAATCTCTTTACGTTTTTCACGGGATTTTGAATGCATGGCATTTGGTGTCACTAACAATTCCATTTTGTGTTTTGTTTCAACCTCTGTGGCAAGTTCATCTGCTTCTTTAGTAAGTTCCTGAACCATTTTCTCAAGTCTCTCCTTCTTCTTCCTTGATGACTAAAGCTCCTCCTGTACTTCTTTCTTCCTCTTCTCTTTTTCACTGGCCTCTTCTGTTTTCTTTTTCTGATTTAAGCAGCTCTGGTATCTTGCTTGAGCATGCCTGCAAGATACCAGAAGTTCCTTTGTTACAGAGTCTTCTACAGGACCATCTTGATTCTTGATACCATCATATGCCATCCGATAGGAAATTAAGGTTTGATCTTGCATATTGCTGCTTAAGATGTCTTTATTATCAGAGAACCCTCTTTCAACACATGACTGACCATGGGAAAGTATAAGCAAGATTTTGAAAATTTCCCACAGTTTGGAATACTCTGGCTTCTCTCCAATGAGAGTCAAGAGAAAGAAGTCAAGACCTTGGTCTGAATTGTAGGCAACAAATTCATCTTTGTGGTACTCTGTAATGAACGCTTTGTACTACTAAAGGATAAATTCCCTGACTTTTCACTGACTTTGACAACAACTGAGATTTTCCCTGACCTTTTGCAAAATTCCCTGACTTTTCCCTGACCTTGAAAAATTTTTGTTTTTCCCTGACTTTTCCCTGACTTTTCCCTGACCATGGCAACCCTGCGTAAGCTAGTATATTTGTATTTTCTTCTAGCTTGGTTTAATTTTTTTTTGAAGCAGTTCAGTTTTGATTTTTTTTCTACTTTTCATTGCCATAAGGGCATCCTTCTTTTTGGTTCGTTTACCGTCGTCCGACCGACCCTAATTTTTGGCATTTTGGAAAAAAAAAAAAGGTTAAACCATTTTTTTTAAAATAAGCATAGTAACAACATAGAAAAAACAGGTACATTTTTAAAGAATATTGTGAATTTCGTTCATGCAAATATGTAAATAGTAACTTTTGACGCCATCCTCATCGCCAACTTAGACAATGACATCCACCGGCCTTTCCGCCATATTGCTTTTGTTCATGTCTTGCTGTTTCCAGTCTCCAAAGCAATGGTGCTGGAGTACCAGCTCTCCTATTCTGAGTCTTCGTGTGATTTCTAGTAGTTTTTTTCCTCAATCTGATCGACCGACTCTACATCTGGAAACACATTCAACGGTAAACAAAAAGAAAAAAAAAAGGATGGCCTAATCTGAAACAAAGCAAAAATCAAAATAGGAGTTGTTTGAAAATTTTTGCACCAAGTATAAAAACAATAATTAATGTACTGATGTCCACTGGCCTTTGCAAATATCAGGTTCCTTGAATCCAAGATACCATACCTCTCTTTATAACCTGATGGTATGTTTATTTAATATTGCGCTAATCATTCCTGTTTATTATTAATAGTATATTTACTTCTCCCTTTTTTTAGTTGATTATTTCAGCTGGCATCCTGCACAGTAAAACTACTAAAAGGATGAAGAAATTTGTAATATGCATGATTATATGGAGACAGTTATCCTGAAAGGGGTTTAATAATAATTTATGAATATCTTCACCCCACAGCACATTTGCAGACAAACACTTGGACAGTTTAAGTGATTCATTGCTGGAACAGTATGACAGAGTTATCAATCAACCTAGTAATGACTGGGAAATATACTACTGGATGACAGAGAAAAAAGAAACACCTGAGGAGTATGATAACCAGATCATGGACATGTTAAAGAACCATGCAAAGAACAAAAACATGGAGGAACGCGTCACACAGCCTGAACTTCAACACAAATAAAAGCTATGGCCACCAGCTCTCTTTCCCACTCCTCTGGTAGGCTAGAACGAACTGTTCTTACGTGATCAGAATGATGGGTGAAATTAACGCATTTGTGTTGGGTTTTGTGTGGTTTGCATTTGTCTAAATGTGCAAAATGTTTAACAAGATGTACCGGTACTTGCCAGAAACATGTTTAAAAACAACTTTGACAAGTGAAACTTGAGATCTCAGGTTTTCAGACAGTATCCCTCCTATGCATAGACAGCCCTGACAATTTTTACTATTCCTTAGATAGGCAGTGATTTTAGAGAAATTATGATGCTAGGGTAGCAAGTCATTTGGCTGTCGTGAAAGGTTACCCTGGTATGGTATTCTGTTAAAGTGTTGTCTGACTACTGGAAATAACATTGGAAAGACATTCATTCAAACCAGCTATCCTAAAAAATCATAATTGTTCAAGTTACATTTTGTAAATAAATGTATGGTGAAACGCAACATCAAAAGACTTGTACTTTATTGTTAGATTTTTAATTCCAGGAAATTCTGTTTCATGCTCTGAAAAACAACCTTTGTACAAGGACAGACAAAATTGTTTTTCACACTATTAGGCATAGTGAAACATAGTGAAGACTACACTAAGGCAACGCCCCACTACCCCAGTCTTCGCTTGACTTTATCTCGCCTCAACACAATTTCGCTAGTCCCAATCAACCAAGAGCCTGGAACAGGCTAAACGAAAAAACAATAAGACTGACAATCTTGCAAACTTTTTGGAAGTGAAACACCTAAGCAGGTTCCTCTCATCCTCTGGGAGCAAGGTGGAGAACTTCTATGCAGGATACTTTTTAGTATATTAAGTTAATTAATTTTCTGAAAGTTTTTTGGTAGAGCTTGAAAAGCTCAGAAACCACCATTAACTCTGTCACCAAGTGAAGTCGCCAAATCTTTGGATGAGTTTGTCTTGATCAGAGAGATCCTTCTGAACTTTCTTTCTCATGTAGAAGATGGGGCAATCACGACTAAGTATAGAAAAAAATATCTTATTAGAGATCAAGCGCTCCTTTTTGTGCTATGGCAAATGGCAGGTTACTACTTGTCATTAAAGCATGAAAACATTCCTCTCTCATTTAAAAAGCTGCTCAATATCTGTAAAATAATCAGCAAGATTTTGGGCAAAATGCAATTTTAGTCTGATGTTTGTCATAAATGCCACGTTAAATCTCTCTTTTAACAATCCACTTGGACATTCTGGTATCAAGGAACTAGATTCCTCATTTCGCCTTTGCTGGTGAATGGTCTGCCTTAACCCATTACCACCCCTGGGAGTGAAACTTAACAGATTTTAGTCTGTCTAATGCAGGACAGTTTTACTTGTCAACTGGGGCTGACCTAGGGCACCTGAGGAGTGAATTGGTTAAAAGAGTGAGTCTTTTTCCCTTTAAATATAATAGCATGTTTAAAATCCCAGTTCCATGCAAATAACAGTTGACATTATCTTCCATTTGAATCAACACCAAAAGAGCATGAAGATGGCACTGTTCAGATGGAAGGTGCCCCTCTGCAGGGCAGGAGGTCGTAAGTTTATTTTCACAACCCAACCAAGTCTCAACGTAATTGAGAGGGTTCTGATGCTGGGTCCATTGTAATCAAGACTACTAATGGTGAGACTTGCATGTGAGGACAAAAAAGAGTAGGCCTTGTCACTAAATCCTTTGTTGGGCACAGAGTTTCCTGACTATAGACCGAATGCATAAATGGCGGCTACAAAATATTCTTTTGTTTATGTGCTGATTAGACTCCCTAGCCTCGCTCTCAAGCAACATTTATTTTGTATTTTGTCCATGCAAACGAGGTTAGTGATGCTAATTAGCACATAAACAAAAGCATATTTTTTTGGCCGCCATTTATGCATTTGGTCTATTGGTCTGACTTTGTGAGTGTTATCTAATACATACAGCTCTGACCTTTAGGGGCATTATATGTTGGAATTTACAGTAAATGGTTACAAATAAAAGAAATGGTAATTGGAGAAGTCAGACAGTTCCTTGAGCAAGCAACCAGACCTAATGACTACACTGTGAGCCTTGCATGCTTCTTTCAATGACATACATGTTGTAGGCTTGGCTGAGGTGAGAAGCTCTACAGTGGGGATAGGATGCAGTTCTCTACAACCCCTAATTTAATTGGATCCCTTTAGGATGCAGCTCTATTGTTTTTGGAGTTAAGGTCCATTGTTTCTTTTGTATTGTTCTTTGTGTCCATTGTTTTCTAAATCAATCCCGAGAGCCATTGTGCCTACTGACCCCCACAGTGAGATTACCTGGTACACAAAACATCTGCATGCAAGCTTCCCTGACAGTTCTGACACTGAGTCCATAACCTAGCAAATTTTTCTTCTAGTGAACTGAGATGTGCAATCTCCTTCTGGAAAAGAGCTGACTCTTTCGGTTTGCAGTGCTTACACACAGCAGCACCTAAATTTTACCAAGAAAGGATAATAATTATGGTACATTGTGTAAATTTATTGCTCAATTTTACAGTAAACAATTAACAGGGTTCGTGCTCGATTTTGTGTCTAAAATTCCAGGGGTATTCAAGGAGTTTTCAACAACCACAAATTGAGTTTTCAAGGAGTCTTTTATAAGAATATTTCTATGGCTTTGATTGCCATACATAGTGATTCAGTGTTTTCTTTGCTGAAAAAGCTACCTTAATATTCCTTAACACATCCTGCAAGTTAAGGGCATGCACGGGCATTTTAATTTTTGGTTCTAATGTTTCCCTAATAGCCAATTTTGGGCTCAATTTGTGAAATGTCTCTTTAACTTGGCATGATGCAATCTCAACAATTTTCACCCAAGCAAAAAATTTAAGGAGTTTTCAAGCAGTTTTCCACAAAATCCTTTTTTTCAAGGGCTTTTCGAGTGCCCTTGAAGTCCAAAATTAAATTCCAAGACTTTTCAAGGACTTCAAGGAGTAGCACGAACCCTGAATTAAATTTTATCAAATTGATCCACAAGGTTTTGTTCACCATGCAGCCATGTAGATAATTGGACATTTCAACGGAATTATTGTTTGATTTTTTATCATGGGATGGTTTAGTGTATTATGGCATGTTTGCATAACATAGCAAAAAATTGGAATGGAATGGACGGAACAAGAATGGTTATTTAAAAAATCCTCCCAAGGAAATGTTTCTATCTGTTCTGTGATGGCACTGGGAGGCACCAATGATCCCGGCTCGCTGTGCCTAAAGTATTCTAAAAAATGTCAGAATTGACTATACGTGTGCAGGGGCAGATTTTTTTTTTTTGGGGGGGGGGGGGGTGAGGGGGCCACCGCACATCTTGACTAACATGAATTTTTCGGATAGAGGGCTTGTGGAGGGGGTGGGAGTGTGCACTCTCGCCGCTATTTCTTTGGCCCCCTCTTTCTGGAATTTCTGGATCCACCCCTGCTGTGACCTCTATTGACACCATGCATTTACATCTTGTTATGTAGTTCTGGGATTACACTGAGGACATTATAAATTTATGGGTACTGCAACAAATCGGATCTGACCAACGCGTCAGTCAATGCATTGGCCAACAAGTCACCGGCACATCACTGACACTGTGCACTGCTTTTACCACCTGAGCTAACAAGTCAGCTTGGAGCTGGTCAGTTGGGAGTTCCAAATAATATCCTATAGGAAGAGAATGTTTGTGAAAATAGTAACATGAAGGAATTATTTTATAATGATGTGAACTAATAAAAAGGGAAAATAATCATCACAGCTGAGATTAACTTCAGCAACTGCAGAGTATGTCACACTGATTGCAAAAGATAATAATGATTATTAATTTTGTTCTTACCATCATTGTCTAAGACTGATTTACAACCAATACAAGTGCTTCTCTTTTTTGTGAACATGGCTAGTTTTCCCACCTTTGAAGTGACTATGGTCTTCGTCAAAGTATGTTGACCCTCTGTAAGAAAGAAATGCATACATTCAAAACTTTAATCTTAGACTAATTGATTGGGACACACATGCAATTTTCATTCAAATGTCTTAAAAATAAATATGGAGTGGCCGAATATAAATCCTCCCACCCTCCCTTGCTTCATAAGGTATGCAGAGGTCAGGAAAGAACTTGTACAGGGGTACCCCAGTGTAATTTGTATAAGATTGTAGTCTTCAAGTTTTGTTGTGTAATTGGGGAGGACAAGACAGGGCCCAGGGCCTGTTGTCCCTCAGCTGACTAATTTCAAAGATTGCATATCTCTCTCATTACAAAGACATCACCCTTTACTCAGTGATAAAAAATAAAATAAAAAACACTGGCTGCAGGTGAACCCTCCCCCTTTCACATGCAAGGCTGTTGCCTAACAGGAGCCCGGTAGCCTGGGGCTCCCAAAGAATAGCTCTGGGCGCCTTAATTTTTCACAGCAACACCTTTCACTTCATATGTTGGGCTCCTAAGTTCTCAGCATTTAGCTCTGAGGGCCTCTTTAAAATTTTCTTAGGCAGCAGCCTTGACATGACAGAATGATGCTAACCAACTACAACAACTGGTCATCACTTACTCAGCAAGACAGATGTTGCCTTTGCCTCTCCAAGAATTGGCTCAAATATTCTAAGCAGTGGATTTGACAGCTGGTTTTCAAGGTAATACTTTGTGTCAATAGGTATGTTATTTTCCAGGACATAGATGGGGTCCTGTATAGATAAGAGATGACAAACCATTGACAACAGTTAACCAAAATGCAAAGTTTATTCTCATTCACTTATGTGCACATCATAAAATTAATGTTTCCTTCAGCAAAGTTAATTTTAACTAACTTTGCAGAAGGAAACATTAAAAAAAACACCAGGAAACTGCTTTTTCTCCTTTAAATTTCCCTTTGACATTCAAGCTACCGTAAAATTCCGAAAATAGGCCCCTCCAAATATACGCCCCCGAAAGCGGCAATGCAAAAAACCCTCCATTAAATCGCCTCTCCAAATATAAGCCCCTCGGGAGCTTGTACTTGGAAAATTGCCCTCAAATACAAAGTAAAACAAAGCAAAAACGGTAAATTTACTTCCAACTATAAGGCTAGCCCAATCGATTTGGAAACGCAAATTTCCCTCCGTAGATAAGCCCCTCCCAATACCGAAGCCCCTCCAAAAATAAGCCCCTCGAAAAGGGCTTTTGCAAAATATAAGACCGGGGCTTATTTTCGGAATTTTACGGTATGTCACTGAAGACCATTATCCACACGACTGAAATTAACACTTGAATTCCTCTTTGGAGGAATCTTGAAGATTTTTCTGAAAATTGCTGCAAAAAATGGACAATAACTGAACAATAATATTTATCAAATGCATTAACTAGTTTTCACTTTTCAAACAGCATTTATTTTCTATGAAAACCGAAGTTCATAGCCAACTGTTTTTGATATATTAAGGAAATAATCACAGGAATTCAGAGTCTCAAGAGCAAATTTCAAAACTGGCACGCAGATTTGAACACTCAGTTCAAATTTCAAAACTACTGGTCACACGCGAGGTAGCTTGACTGTAATGGGCCATACATGGCTCGAAATTGCGACCAATACGGTCGCATTTGCGACTAAATTTTTCCCTTTGCGACTAAAATATCTGGAGAAGTCGCAAATTTGCGACTTGTTGTCACCTTCGTTCTTTCGAAACAAAAGGGTTAGCAGTTCCCACTTTGCTGCTACTTTTGCTAAAATAAATAAATAAATGAAAAAATTATTTTGTTTCTCGCTGTGAATTTTCTCTGAAGGTAGCGTAATTGTATAGTAATTTAGCTGCGATGTTACGTGCACAGCTCCATTCCTTCGATCATTCGCCATTTTCAGCAGTTTCTTTACACACAAGTACTGCGGGCTCATATTTTTTTGCTAAACCGCTGACAACACAATGCAGCGCGGCGATTTTGCGACTAAAATTTGCGAAATTGCGACTAAATTTTCGTATCTTATCGCAAAATGCGACTGGATTTTTTCGTTAATTTCGAACCCTGCCATATGGTGTCTAACAATACACTACAATGCATACTTAATTCACCGCTCCCCATAGGGGCTTTTCAGGGCCAATGAAACACAAATTAATAATTTATACGAAATGATGGAACACAACAACAACTGTTAAGAAACCCAGCTGGCCGGAGGCAAACCAGTTGGCTAATTACAAGTGCAGCTGGGAATTTGAACCAGGGACTACCAGGAACAAATTCAACGAGTGGTCAGAGCGGTTCTTGATCTCAAGGCCAGTGCCCTAACCACTGGGCCACACTGCCTACCTCTTACCCCACAATGGAACTACTGAAGGTGTGGGTTTATCAACCTGCTTCTAAAAAATTTTCTCGGCAAAGTAGTTTGTGACATCGATCCTCTCAGGAATTGACCCAGCCCTCTCTGATCCCTGAGCTAATTCCTTGGTCAAATAATTTTTGCTCAATGTTGTCGCATCTATATGCTAGAAACCATCTTCTTCATGTAGGGTGCCCTGTTGGTGCACGTCAAGATGGGAACCACAAGGTTTGACACAAGGAACAATGAACATACCTCTGCTTTTTCATAAGCTTTCTCACCCTTGGCACCAGCTATGATAACATATGGCACTCTGTCGCCAAGCTTTGGAGCAGAGCCAGCATCACGCTTCCGCATTCTATAAGAGGATGAAAAAATTAATATGGAATCACTCAAAAGCTAGGGGTTCACATGGCTAGACCTCATCTTGGTATCTACACCCATTCATACACTAAAAATACCAATAGAGAGTGTTGCTGTAGCTTAATTTTACAAAATACCTTTCTGCCAGCTCAGAGTGAGCCTGTTTTCCAGCATATTCGTCTCCTGTCTTGGTTAATTCTTTGGTAATGACAAGTTGCGAGATGTCAATTCTGTTGCACAACAAGTCGGATATAACTTGTTTGGTGTATTCCACTGCTCCCATTGGGTTCCTTGAAAAAAGAGAGTTATGGTACATTGTATTAAATGTTTTTTTTTTTCTTAAATATGACATAGAGACGATTAGGTTAGGGCTGAATATCACTTGGGGCAATATTATTAAAATCAGATAAATCAAGGGTTGGTTTTTCAAAGAGGCAAGACAACTGTATAACTTTAAATTAAAACAACCTTAGTCTTTGAGCAAGAAAATCCAGTAACCCTAGATTGTAGTAGAATTCAAAACATGGGATGACAGCTGGAAAGCAAGCCCTCACTCCATGAAGCTACATCTAATTGTAGACTAGTTTATTATCATTCCATCAAGGTCTGCAGTGTACACACATTATATTATAATTAGAAAAAAGATGATTTCTAACAAAGTAAAATATACCTTTCAATTAGAATTTTCTGCAAGCATGAATTAATGAGATTGGCAACAAGTGGACAGTTGTCTCTCCTTACCTAAAAAAAAGAAAAAGTTAGTGTCACTTCCTCAGTCTCTAAATATTTACAGTAGCAAGTGCAAAGACACAGAAAAAGGCTTATGTATTCTTTAGGTCTTACAACTGTATGAAACTTTTTTGTGTAGGGCAACAATGAGCAACAATGCCTTGGAGTTGACGTTGATAGAAACTCATGCAAGGACTTTCAAAGCAGAAAGATTATCACAGTCAATGGAACAACCCAAGTAGTGGTAAAGAAGCCCAAAAACATTCCACACTTGAACAGGCATGACTGCACACCTGCACTTCACAACCGCCCTACCACTGCCATCTAGGAGCTAGTCAAATTGCACTTGATAAATCATTTTGTATCTACACATCTATGCATGCACTTACAGTTTCAATTCCTTTGCAATCCATTTTATCATGTTTATCAGCTTTAGTGAAGTACAAGCCAGCATAGCGTTTCTTGTTTATCAGAAGATAAGGAAAATACACCTGCATATTAAAACAAGGTGTACATTTAATATTCAATTCAAAAATTTATTGGCGGGGCAAAAAAATACATCACTCAAGTAAATTGTGCTGCAAGACTACAACAATTGACTGCTGAGACCATCTGGATACAGACACTGGATAAAGTCCACCATCCACAGGAGCAAATATTGTTCAATATTGTCACATTCTTGTCACCAGAGCCTCGGATTGACCCAAGGCTCTGGGAAACTCTTTGTAGGAGAACATGCACTACGGGGTTCTTACAGCCAAAAATTGGCTATTTGAACCTTGCAGCGCCTGCTCACTCCTCGTGCTAACAAGAATGCACCAATTAGAGATGCTTTTGATTGTTCTTCCAAAAACCAATGAGAAGACACTTTGTTTCAGGGTTCCCCAGAGCTCTTCTCTCCCTCGGTCAAGAGAAGAGCTCTGGGGTCGAGATTGATATTGTCAGTGACAATTTTTGAAGCTACTTGCATAGTATTAAGTTACAAATTAAATGGAGATGAATGGAAGAAATGTATATTTATTTTGAAGTTGCAGTTGTAGACAGAAGATAGAGCTGATCCTCACATTCATCTGGACAATTTGTGCAATAAAAATTCGTCCCTTATAGACACCTGAAAAATTCAGTTGGCTTCAATAGGATTCGAACCCATGACCTCTGTGTAAAGGATTGCGTTACATTGTTTCCGTGTTTGGTGTTGTCGTGATTCCCGCTCCTAAGGTCAAAGGACATTCGGCCAAGGACATGCAGACATTTAAGGACCATAAGTTAGGATTTTCCTCACTGATAAAGATTAGCCCTTAACCGGAGGAAAGAGGTATCATTTCATTGTTCTAATTAGTTTATCATCAATAATGTCTCATTTGTTCAATGATTTTGTGTTAGTCTATGAACAAGTATATTTGTGTTTCTCAGTTCTCTCGTGTCGATTTCACAATTATTCCTTCCATCTTTTGTAATTGTCGCACGCTCAAAATTGCTTTTTTTTAGGTTTGTACGTCGTTTCAAACGCAATAAATAATTTAAACCTCTCCCAAGAGTAGTGCTTGAGATGCTAGTGAACGCTCCTCCACGCCGATATAAAGAAAAGAAGATAATTGCGAATCCATTACACTCTACGATGTTGGTGCAATGCTCTACCAACTGAGCTATGAAGCCAATCAGTTGGGAGCAAGGTCAATTTGTCTGGTTCATTCGTTCGTGTGAAAGGACCAATGAATGAAAGAAATTTATTATTTCAAGTGTGGGTTACAGACGAAAGATAGAGGTGATCCTTACGCTTCTCTGGACAATTTGAGCAAATTGTCTTTTTAGACACCTGAAAAATTCAGGTGGCTTCCAACCGGATTTGAAGCCATGACCTCTGCGCTGCACTGCCCTACCAACTGAGCCATGAAGCCACTCAGTTGGGAGCAGGCCAAATTGTTTCCTGTATGCAAGCAATGGGAATTTGCCACATTAAAATTGCAGCAGAAGAACTTGTCTGTCGAGAGGCTTGAATTCAAAGTAAATGAAAGTAATATTATTATTAAATTGTAGTGGGTGACAAATTTTCCCATTTACCAGTAGATGCAATCCTCCAGAAAATTACATGTAAACCCTCAAAGATTTTGTAAAAGCAATAGCTTATGTCAGATGACAATACAGAATCTACTTTTTACAGGTAATGATGGGTGTTGCCAACACCAGATACTTCATGAAACAAGCTCTCTTTTATTCGATGAAATTCCCCACTTACTGTGTGATGTACAGTATTATGCTTTGCAAAACATAATTAATTTTATGCAAGCACTTTAAATGTGCACAATTCTATGGCTTGGGAATTGGTACTTTTTAATGGTTTAGTAAATGCCGGCAAACTAGGAAAAAACTAAATAGTTAGACAAACATGTCCGTTTTCTAATACCTTTGTGGATATACATTGACATGTAAAACTAATGTGGCCTGATGCACCAACCTATGTTTGGGTAAGCTATAATGGTCGCTGTGAAATCAAACATACATGCCGCTCTAGAAGTCACTGGCTGGATGAATGATACTCAACCTTTTCAAATTCAAGCTTAATGGGTTTCACAAAATGGCCTGAAACATAAGATGCAGCTTCTTTGCCAAGTTCCATGCTCTCTGCAAGGGATTCCACTCCAAAATTCACCATAACAGAGTCTGTGTCTCCATAAATGACTTTTGCATTTGTCTTGTAGCCATTTTCGACCGTGTATTTTGACTCCACTAGCTCCTTGGTTCTCTCTATCATCATACGGCCAAATGCTGTCACACTCTGCAAGAGACGGAGTTGATTTTTCAATGTTTATGCAAAAACAGCATAATTTATAAATAGTGACATCTTGTTTTAGTTTTCACAATCTTGTGGTAAGATCAATATATAACTATTGCTATAGTAACAGGGTGGAATTTAATAGTTACATGTACAATGAAACAAGTCGCAAGAGGGACAGTTCCCTCTAAGCCAGAGGACTAATCAAAAAGTTTAATTCCCTCTTATCCCTTGCACATCATTTCCACTTGCAGTTTCAGATTTTGCGGAATGCTATCTTGATGCTTTACTGAACTAGGTAATTATTTGTAAGTTTAGAGCATAGTTAATTTCATGTTTTTCAATTAAAAAACACATTTTTCTTCTGCCAAACAAAATAGTGTGTTTGAGGTGGTTTTTGTGCTATATATTTCTCGGGAATTAACCCATTTCTTTGTAAGCGTGACACTTACAGATTTAAAATTAACTAACACCTGACAATCTTACTAGTCAATGAGAGCCGGTTCAGCTGTGAGGGTTAAAGATAAAATACCATTACTGGTTTTATGTACATGATAACTACCTGTGAAATGGGCAGACAAGGCAGTTTACCCACTTGGGCGCCAGTAAAACCATATACAGAGTTGGCACTGAGCTTCAAAGCCAGCTGTCGACCATCAAGAACCTGAGAAATGGACCAGATGTTGAAAACATAAACTGTCCCTTATAAGCCCCTGGCAAGCGATTTCCCGCCAAGGAAAATTGCCCGAACACTCCAGTCTCCAGAAGCTCTCCTGCCTCCTCCCCGACAGTCTGTACAGGTGGATGGATGGATGGATGTACATGACGTCATAAACAAAATTTCTCACATGGATAGTTTTCCCAAAAAATCTTACCCGTGGTGTTCCGCTGGCACGCTTTGATAGTAAGGGTGAACAGAAGAGATAGAAAAGTGCGAGAAATATCAAGATCTGGCAAAGGAGATGGGAGACAGAGTGCGATCTGCATCAATCATGAAAACTCTTTTTTTTATTCCTTTTTCAACAATGGCTTGCAAATAAATAATTATTGTAGCTTGGGTATGGGTCATTAGCAGAGTATCAGGGTTCAGTGGATTGACGTGAACAGGCCAAGTATGGAGACCATGTCATTTTACCTGTTTAGTTTGAGCCTTCAAGTTTGCAAATATTAAAAGAAATATTAAAAGAAATAAGCAAAGAAATAAAATTTCCAAAAAAATCCTCACCTTTTTCTTGAATGGGTCTGTTTCTTTCTTCAGATCTTCTTTAGCCCTAAAACAGTCAAAACAAATAATCATTTTTAAAGGCTTGCATTTTGGGCTAAAGTTTTAACAGAGCTGGCTTTCACTATTAAACAAACAAGTTCAACACACTTCTTCCTTGCAGACAATAGGTTCTCCAAGATTTCCGGCAGCAGGCCTTTCCTGATTGAGGCTTTCACAAAATAATCTCCAGAGGGTGTCTTGATAAACTCATCTGGTTTTAAACTAAAAAAAAAAAATTAATAGAAACATTTATGTGTCATCAATGAAAAAAATCTCTATATGTTTGGAAAATACCGTAAATTTTATCAGATTGGAAAGTCACCTTGAAAATCAGATCTCAGATCTCTTAAAGAAACTCGATGGTACGTAGTCTGGGTCTTAACAAATAACTATTAATAAACATAACTGGTAAATGAAAACTAGCGACTGTACAATGGATATTCAGGACAATTTACTCAAGTTCTGATAACAGAAGTCTTTGTTTAAGTGCTATGCATTACTGTAGTTGTATTAGGCAAAGGTTACACAAGTTTTTGAGAAGGCTAACTTTTTGATAAGTAAATATGAACCACTACTTACTCTTTAAGATTACTTTGATGCAGAAGAGATGTATAACACAGGTTATGAGCCATCATGATTGAAGGATACAGGGAAGCAAAATCAAGGGTTGCCACTGGGATATCATAATAGCTGAAAACAAATTTATACATGGCGCATTATTAAAAGCTTATGCTTATTCTAAATTTTCTCATGGCACAGTTGGTTGAGCAACGGGCTGCAATGCAGGAGGTCATGAGTTCGACTCTGGCCGAACCAACACTCTGAGTCTTAAATAACTGAGGAGAAAGTGCTGCCTTTGTAATTACACCCCAAAATGGTTAGACTTTTAAGTCTTCTAAGATAAGGACTATAAACAAGTGGGCCCCATCTCAAAACCTTTCCTTTTAACCCACTGACGTCCAAACCGGCCAAAACCGGCCAGACTTAATATTTTACTCTGTCTAACGCCAGACGATTTGACTCGTCAATAGGGAACCCCTGGGAGTCAATGGGTTAATCAACATTGCACATGGGACATTAAAGAACGCACACTGTCTGTGGAGAGTAGGGGGAACCCCCGGTGTTATGATCTGTCCTCCTTTGAGTCCTTTCCCATACATGGGTTGGGTGTGTAAGATCAAAATTTATGGACAGATAGCGGCTTCCAGAGGCGCCTTTACAAGCTGAAGTCAGATCTCACCCTAAAGAGAGACTTGTAAGCCACCACGAGACTTTGCGATATGGGTGTTATATAAAATCCTAAACCATAAATCTTTATCAAGTTATGACATGACTTTCCTCTTGCAATTTGGAAATAAACACTTGTCATTTTTTTTCAGAACTGTCTGTCACACTTGCTGTACAGGCTTAAGCAATAATTATTTTTTCATGGTAACACAACTGTACAAGCCTTGTACACTGCTTCAGCAGAAGAAAATTAGGGAAGAGTACCCTAGAGTACCCTGGTACGGTCCCGAGCAAGTGAGGTTAGTAAGTACGGTAGTTTATTATATGGCTTTTTAATTACGTTTTGCTTTGTTTTTGCAAGCCCGTAATCGGCACGTGGGCATTACGGGAGAATAATGCCCTACAATTCAGTCACAATTAGCCAATCAGCTATATCGGCTACAAACACAAGCCATATAATAATGATAATTATCATTATTTACATTTCTCTGAGTAATTAAACAATTGACCGTACTGCTTGAAAAACAAGATTTCATTTTTGAGTCTCACCCTTTCGATGGCTCAATGACAGTAGCTCCAGTGTATTCCTCTCCTGCTTCAGCTTTGTGTGCAGGAAGTAACAAGTCTTGCTTTTTGGACTAAAAGACAGTAAAGTGGTTGAGACTTTAACCACTCAAAGGTGATAAAGCTGATTAAAGAAACAGGGTGTAAAATGTTTAGAGTGATACAGTCTCCTTTGGGGTGTCCTTGCTAAATTAATACCTGTCTCAGTAAATTACCAGGTATGAAACTCTACACAGCCTATCCATAACGGCAATGGAAATAGTCTCTTGCATAAGCAGTCAATAATGGTAACAGGACTGAGTAGAGTCCAATTTGGTCTGTAATCATACGAGTGAATAACACGTGGGAGTCCAATTTGTTTAATCATGAGTTGATGACAGACCGAATTGGACAACACAAAGTCATGTTACCAATCATTTAAAACCATTACAATTTCTGAGAAAACAAAACCAATGCATTCCTTTTTCACTGTCTAATGTTAAAAATTTGTCCATTTTGGAAAGAAAATCCACAGTTTTGTAGGGTAAGTGTTTGTTGCTATGGTTATAATTTGTGATAAATTCCATGATTGGTGGATTAATAATAATTATTAAGCTGAGTGCATTTAATATGATTGGCTGATGTAACTGTCCGATTTCAGATATCCGATTACAGCCAACTGTCCGATTTCAACCCTACACAATAATTAGTGAAAAATAAGGCAGTTAATGCACCAATCAAATTTGAGAAAATTGTAATTATGGTTACGATTAATCTGGAAAATAACGTTAATCAAGCTGGGGAAACTTGGCTACTGACATCGGTACCTCAAAATTAATAGTCACTAGTGATTTTATTGTAACACCTGACAATAATTGTACTTGCCACTTGCAAACCTTTCAGGAACAAAGGGGTTTACTACACAGAGGTCCCCATTAACCCTTTCCATTGTGAAACAGACAGTCACGTAGATTTTAGTCTCAAATGCAAGACAGATTTACTCATCAATTGGGAACCTAGAAGAGGCCAAAGGATTAAGAGTACTTCACCAAATACCATTCGTAATAGCTGCGAGACTACTTTAATCTGCTGTCCTCTGGATAACAAATAACCCAATGGTACTCCAGTCACACGGGCCATCTCCATGTAGTTTATAATGCACATTAGTTTCTCAAGTAACCTCAGAGGTAAAATTGCGTCCTTCATGCAGTAAATAGCCAGTCTGCGACGCGTTTGATCATTTCCATTCTGAAAGACAGAAGACAGTTCTTCACATTTTGTTATTTTACCTGGTCTCCTCTCCCTATAGATGGGCTTAAAATAATGGAAAGTATTTAGCTTCCTCTTATGCCCAGAAATGTTGCTAATCAAACACAAGTTCAATTACGATTTATAAACATCATGAAGAACACCTTAACATCTAACAAGCCACTATATTTTTACAGCAAAACAATTAGTGCTAGGGCTAGGATTTTTAGAATATTATTGTTGATGCTTTGGTGCACAGTAAAAGACAATAGACAACACTTGGGTGTAAACGAAGGGCAGGGAATGTACTGGCAAGGCATGGATAATAGCCATGGCCTGTATGGACCTCCGGATGAGGGGCCTCGACACCTAGCCGAGGGGGTGACTCATGACTGTATTGCAAGGCGGGTATAGTTAACCCAGTCCAGCAAAGAAACAATGTGCCCCCACCCCCATCCCCCGAAGCCAATGGTTTGGAGACATTGTGGGTTAGTTTGAGTATAAATCCTTGCAAAAAGGGGAAATCGTCCTCAATGTGGATGATAGAAGGGATCTTTAAATAATGCTTAACTAACCACTAGCGGGATTCACAACGCTGATTAAAAATGGGGGCACTCCATAGGCCAAAGGGAAAGGCTTTGTCCAAGTAGTAGTGGTCTTTCCAGGACATTCCCAGGAGCTCCCAGTCCTCAAGGCGAACAGGGATTATTCTGAAGGCAGATTGGATGTCGTGTTGCTCATGAAACAGCCTGAGCCGTATTTGAAAACCAGGGAAGGTATCATCGATATGTATGTATTGGAGGGTGAAGTCTTCAATGGGTAGTATACGGGCGTTTAAGCTTTCAGAGGACCTCTTAGGATAGCACAGGTGAAAAAGCAGGTGAATCTGAAAGTTTTCAAAAAGAGGGGATGGGGGGTGGGGGGTGGGAGGTTTGGAAGGGATCTGCAATGCAACCAAGCTGAACCTCATTGAGGAGGTTGGTGGTTCACAGAAGGAAGGTTAGGGGCATATCTAGGGATACAGGGGCCATTAAAGCCCACCCTGAAGCCATTGGTCAAACCTACACAAAGATAAAAAACAATTTCTGATAGGGGTGGTGTTTAAGGAGGCCATGGAACAAAGGAACGTATCAACAGGAAGTTGTGCCATTTGGGACTGCAAGAAACTAGTGGTTTGCTGATTTTTTCTCACCATGGCCTCTAGTTTTTGAAGAGGAGTCGTCATGGCAGTAGGAGGGGTGCTCTCCATTACAAGTCTTACAGCAGTGAATGAAGGGGTATGGGTCTTTGCTACAATGGATTTGCCGGTTGAAGTTGTAGCAGACTCCTCGTGATGGGGGCCTATTAAGCGCAGACAGGGAGCAGACGTAAACTGTAAGTGGTGTGATCCTCACTCCCACAGATGGTACAGGAGTATCTAGCTTGCCCAGTAAATTTCATTTTCAAATGTTGATGGTCCCGCTATCTGCAGTCGAGGGCGAGGTTCGTCACTGCTTTTCTACAAAATTCAATGCCATAGGAAAGCCATGTGCAACCCACAAACATCCTTTGGGCAGATCGAATAATCTCTTGATAATCTCTACCGCCCTTTCAGGAAGAGAAGTGAGAAGGACTGTACAATACACAGCAACAGCCGACGGCCATTTGTCGATAGAATCTATAAGGATTTCTTTTTCCAAGAGGAAGAGAGAACACTAAGTTATTTAACATCTAAGAAAATGGATACCCAGGGAAGGTTGTCTGAAAGGCATGAGTTTTCTGGCAGCAATGTGTCGAACTCAACATGCACACCCTTTAATATGGTCTGTTTAACTTTGGTTGAAGCATGTGCTGATAATGGAAACTGTCCTTGAGAGATGAGGGGAGGAATGTCATTGCTGGCGCTGGGTTGGTTGAGAATGCTGGTGCCGAAGTTGGGATTGGTGTGTTGCTGAGGTGTTTATCGAGGTTGCACAAATTGAAGTGGAAGCTCTTGCGGTTGGGGCAGGAACTCAGTTGGCTGTGGATACTTCAGTTTTTCATCCAGGATGGTGGGAATAAGACTGGCTAACGTGGTTGAGGACGTGTCTGTGTTTGAAGCTCTTCTTGCTTGGATACAATTTTGGATTGGATTTGACCATTGTTGACCGCCTGTTTCAAGCAGCACATCGTTAGAAACGGTGAAAGTTTCTGGTGGATCTCGAAGGGGTGAAACGTCCTCAGCAAAAGCACTTGAAGTAGAGGGGTTCCATTTACTTTGAGTTCTAAGTTACCTGAGCTTTGAGCAACTGCAAGGCTGGAGTTGAGCTTGTTTTGATACAAAACTCAGGGCTTTTCTCACATGAATCAAGCCTGTCTTAAGTGGTACTGTGCTTGTACTCCAGCCTTCCATCTATTCAAAGGTCTCCCTATGGTCACCGAACAAACATCTGTAAAATGGCCTATATTCAGTACTACATTGCCTGGTGACTGCCACTCAAAGGGTTGTCATAGTCACCTTCTGTTCTTACAAGGAACAATAGTACAGAGCATAGTTAAATTAATAGAGGGGAATGGTTATGATACCAGACAAATTTCTTTGTTGTATGTTTTTGTTCTCTTTTTTTTTGGCCTTGACCATGGACAAAACACAATAGTTGTTTACTCTGTACTGAGGAACTAACCAATAGAAACATGTTGGTTAGTACGTAATTCATGCATATAGTGTATGAGTGCAAAACAAAAGATTGTTCACGGTCGTGGACTTTCCAAACTAAATCTTGGCATCTTTGTTTGCACCTATGATGTATGCCGAGCTTCAAAACCAGTCCCCTCTATTAACTATGTACAGAGCAATAATTTCACAATCCCTCCCCATTCTGATCTGTTGGTGAGCAATGTCTGTTAATTTTTTCGCCACCTTACCTGCAAATCTGTAATGATGCTATGTTGCACATCCTCCTTCTGTTCTTGTAAAAAATGAAAACTAACAGAATTTAGAGTGTAGGACCTCAGTTTGTAATCTCTCAACAGAGCATGTAACAAATCAAACTGTACTCTGCCAGCAATGTTGATTACTTTGTTTTCTCGTTTTCCGTAAGCACGAGATTGGAAAGTAGTGTTTGAAATTGTGCTCTTCTCATCTTTCACTCTTCCAAGAAACGGAAACGACTGCACTTTTAAAGCAGCTGCTCTATTGATCAAGTAAGGAAGATCAAAGTTCACAACATTGTATCCAGTTATGATGTCTGGATCCACTTTCTTGACAAAGTCACTCCATGACTGTGGCAAAAAAAAAAACAACATAATCAAAACCATTAGTTATTTCTTCTTTTTTCAAAACTGTTACACTTTCCTAGGCCAATTGGCATGCCTGTTGTGCAATGTTGATTTTATGTCAATCATAAGAAATAATTATGTTGTGCATAAAGGAGACTACTTAAATTGTGTAAAGAAACCCTGACACGTGCTCACACTTAATCTTCGTAGCAGTACATGTACTTCTGCATGTGCCTAGTCATGGCATCCCACATCTTAAAACCAGTCAAACTCTTCTTTAGTATCTATAATTATGCTGCTAAAATAATAATTATGGTAACACCACAGCACTTGACGTGTTTTGGTAACTGCAAAATCAATATGAATGATGAGCTTAACAACTAACCTTTAGCATATTTCCTTCATGTTGAAATGACAACACATGTGATCCAACAATAGGAGCACAAGAATTCAAAGTGAATACATTCCTGATAAATGGATCTTTGTCGCCTTGGTTTATGACCATATTTGCTATCTGAATGACTGGGTCCTTTTCTGGTTCAGGGAAGACTCCTTTTCTGCCTGCACATTCTATATCAAAGCTCAAAATTCGAAGAGGTGCCACTTTGGACCATTCACCTCAAAAAACAATTGAAAAAAAATTGTTTATAAACAAGAGTGTGTCTAAGGCAACGACACAGGAAATGCCTGATGGCAGTGGACAGCTGTAACAAGGGCAAAAAGAGGCACATTGGGAGAGCTAAGCTTGAATCACACTGTCCTTCTATTCTAGTCCCACTGTAGAGGCCGGACTGTGTTTAATTAAGGTTACCACTGATAAACCTGGGCTGAGATGTTCAAAGCACGGTCAGAACTCTCCTGCGTTAAAAACAGACATAAATACTAACTCTGCTTCAAACAATTCAAACCTGTGTCAAAAGAAACGATGACTAAGCCAACCCTAGATATTACTTTCAGGCGAGTCGCTCACAAGCTTGTCACATTAAAGCACACAAGTTACAGGACCATGTGCTCATGTGCCAGAGTGAACTCAATGACTTCTACAGGTTGTCAAAACAAACAATATTATGATCATATTCTTATCAGGACTACACTTGCCCATATAATCAAATACCATTGAGAGAAATGCTCAAGACCATAGCTTTCTCCCTGTGAACTAAAGGCCTGTCTGCTGCATGGTTACCTACCTCCACCAGTACACTTTGAACAGACATAACTTTCAATGTTTATTCTTATTCCAATAATTCAATGGTACCTTCGGGAGCATGGCTGATGAACTCATCATATGCAATATCAACTTCAATTTGACAGTGTGATTTAGGCTGTGTATCACTCTTGCTGCTTCCTTCAATGCTAGGTGAGCGCACTTTGTACTTTCCAGCAGGCAGCTCAAT
>NC_090890.1:28310873-28313373 GCF_036669925.1 Montipora capricornis | reverse complement strand
TTACTGGCCAGGCTTTTCCACTGGCTACATTATAATCGTTTATATCATTGTAGATTTAAGTGACATTGAACTTTTCTTAGTGCTTTAGTGATCTTGTTAACTAAGGATCTCTGCTGCCATAAATTTTACTGGCCAGGCTTTGCCACCGGCTTATGTTCTTGCTGTGTATTTTGATTATGCGTTTAAAGGACATTGAACTTTTTCTTACTGATTTAGTGATCTGGTAAGGGGATAGCCCTCTCAGAAGAATCCTGTCTGAGGCTTCTAAAAGCATGCTGCATTTGCACCATCCTGGGTGGGGCATCTGTTTTTCTTCTAAACAGTCTTTATTAGCTTCAGTGTAGGAGGATTCTGTTCCAGAACCATGAGGATAAGTGTTGATAGCGCCAACCCTTCAGTCCCACCACTGAAGCGATGCCGGGGTTTGCCTTAGGTTGGGAGAGAAACGGTGGCACATCCACTTCACCTTGCTGGCCCAACCTTCTAGGAGCTTGCCATAGGTATACGCTGCTCAGTGCAGCTGTGCTTCGTGAGCGGCCAGTATGCCACTTGCTGACACTAGCTTAGCCCCAGTGACTGGCCTCGCTGTGGCAGGCGGCACTCGGGTCCTGGACGACACTTCATCCTCACCCTTTTTCCTCCCACCAATACTGCGTCTCCAATAATTGTTTGTGACATTAATTGTAAATTTAACCATACATGAATTACAATAATTAAGCAAATCAAACAAAAACAATAACAACTGAAGCAATGACATATATATGTTATAGCAACCAGTTTCAGACAAACAGCAATAAACTCTGCCATCTTAGGACGTTGTAAATTTGCAACATCTTTGCCTCCTTTGCTACGATCTTCAGATTTGACTCTCCCTCACCAAAAAATCACTTTACCACTTCATCACACGCCTGAAACTTCCCTTCCCTATTTCGACCTTGTCTGCGACATCAGCCCATTGAAAATTAGGTGTATCGCGAAAGTAAAGTTTCGTGAGTGCCTGGGGATTGAGAAAAGGTATCTTGAAATTAAGCCATACTGGGCTTCAAAATAAGAAGCGCTGAAGACCAGTGTAATGTAACTTATGTTTGCTAGCACATGGTGCTTTAGACATCGGTTTCACGTGACCAAGGAAAAACATGAAGACAATTGTATATACAAAAACACAGGATCTGCACCAAGAGTCTTGGGGTTTTTCGAGTAATACACAGGCTACATATTTGAGGTCTGCCTTTTCAAGGTCTGTATCTGAGACACCAAGCAACAAAATAATAATAATAATAATAATAATTTGAGCTTTGGCCCTTTGCTATCAGGGGAGATGTGTCTAAACAAGGATGTGAATGGAAATTATCCAAGCACCTATAACTTGCTCAAATTGATTAAAAGCATCTGGCAGCCAGGGCATAAGGGCAACAACGTGCTTCTGACAATAAAGTCATCACACCGGACATTAAGAAATTTATAAAAAAGACTGGAAACAATAAACAAGAATACAACCAGGGGGTTTTGAAAGGTTTACCGTAACGAAATGAAATGGAGATTTGTTTCAAAGTCAGCCAAGTGAGACATTCTATTATCACTGTAAAAAAGTCATTATCCTTTAAAACTTTTTCTCATGTATTAACCCAAGAACATATCAATATGGAGATGATGCAGCAAAATATTTCAGACATCTCAGTGCATTATTTGTCAAAGTACCAATCCGCAAAGTACCATTTCACAAATTACTGCTTCATTTTGTTCCGCAAAGTACCATACGCCACAACAATGAAATTTAGAGCTTCTTCCAGTCTTTATGGCTAACAAGATTTCCTGATCTGAAGACTAAGGTCAATTATAGCAAGCAATGAGGTCAGAGGAGAATATTGTAAATGGAAATGTTTCACATCTGCAGCATTACCTCATAATCAATGTTGCTTTCGTAGGTGGAATAACCTCTTTCAGGAAAGCCTTGAAACTTGAATCCTGTCTCTAAGATTCTTTTTGCTGGTGCAATAAGTCTTGGCAGAGCCATTGTGATGCAAAGGAATGCGATCTTTCTGTTACCATGGAAACCATATATACTCTCTTTTATCTCACATTCAACAGCCAAAACTGCCTAAAAATACACACATTGTACAGAACTGTTTTCAAAAGTTGTTGTTGCAAAGAGTGACAAGCATTCATTAGTGCAGTAATGTTCTGCAGTCTGTAACACAAGTAATCAAGTCAATGAAGTCTCAAGCTTCCTTCTAAAAGAAAAAGAGATATCCTATAGGAACGGATCAATGAAAATTAATAGTCTAAAGAATGGCATTCTTCAGATAATTAAAAAGGTTGTTAACAGCCCTCAGCTTTTGTCTCTGCTGATAAATCATTTGCAGTCTCCTACAGTTCTTGTGAAGAAACGATGTAAAAATTTTAAAAAGTGAGTAATAATCATCAAAATTGTGAGTTGCTTACTTTTCACGACCGTTCACAGCATTTGTCACTTACTTGAGTTACGCTATCCTTGTTTGAT
>NC_090890.1:28285873-28308373 GCF_036669925.1 Montipora capricornis | reverse complement strand
CATCTTTCATCCATATAATTATCGGCCTTCCCACTAAAAATTCTCCATTTCTTTGAGTGTGAGGGCTCCAGAACTTGGCTAATCATAATTTAGTAGCCTGACTAGCCTTTAATCTTTAATCAGTGTACTTGTAAAACAGGAAAAACTATAGTAGAGGTTGATATGGCAACTTTAACCCCAAATGTATGTGAATGATGAGCTCAGCAACCTCACCCATGGAATATAGGCACCTGGGCTAGGCAGTCTCCTTTCAACACTTAACTACACTACTGTTATGCTTTTGTGGTGTTTAAACTCTCTCAAAATAAGGTCACTTCCATGCATAAAAGTAATCTTTCTGAACAGGAAAACTATGCAAGATTTATGCTGATCAACGAGTTCAGTTTAAAGGGGCTAGGTCACGCAATTTTTGGCAATTTCAGCACTGATCGAATGGTCATAGAATGAACTCACATATCAAAATAACTGTTCAAAACTATAGAAGAACTCTAACAAAACACAGGGAAGCCAAGAAGGGCCATGGATGGACAAAACTGGAGAGGATTGAAATGGATTGAATTTGGGTAAATTTGAAAAACGTCGGCCCACCTTTTTTCAAATTTATATCAGTGTATGTTAAAATGTCATTTACAAAGCTGGAAAATAATTACTATTTCCAGGTATTTCATGCTTGTTCTGCACCTTTCTAGACAACTACTGAAAAGCCATAGCCAATGGTAAAGCCATGTGGCTATACCACTGACATATGACAGTACCAGTAGCACTTTAGATCATTGCAATCAACTTCACCATCATCCAAAAGTAAGATTTACTCAAATTCATCAACGCTAGAAAAGTGTCTATCAGTTTCAAACCAAGTTTTCTGGGACAATAAACAGTACACCAAATCGGCTAACTCAATGTTGTGCCCAGTTCAAACTCTTTGGGAATAAAACACTTTCAATTGTAACAGTTCCAGGTACTTTCATATTCATTAAAATGTGAATGCTACATTATAATGCAAATACAATACAATCCAAATACAATATAATACAATCAATACTAACAAAAGAACCTTAACCCGGGAAGTTTGAATTGGGTACAACACTGAGTTAGCCAATGTGGTCCATATTTGTTTATTTTCCTGCAAAACTTTGTTTAGAAATAGGCACTTTTCTGACGCTGATTGGGACAAACCTGATACAAAATTCTAATACTCTGAGGTAATGGACTCTCACAACAATCATTGAGAATAAACAGGATGACACCACCCCAGAAAAGGACAATCACTTGCACTTACTGTAATTTTGTACAAAAAAGTCGTGTAGCATAAATGAACCCTATAGTTTAAATTAAATGTCATCAACTATGACTGAACAGACAAACAGGCTCTGCCTTTTCAATACTGTGGAGACTTTATTAATTTCCTTTGCCTAATGAGCATTCTTAACAACTCCAGTGTGTCATTGACCTTTATGACATAACCCAATTTGAAAAAGTGATTTATGCATTTTATAATGAAATTCGATGAATGAGTGTTCTTCAACCCATTTGCTGTCATAAAAGTATGACTATTAACCTATATGCACTGACATTTAAAAACTACCTTTAGAGTAATTCTGGCATTGACTTTAAAAAGCACATTCTTCTCACAAATACACTTCAGTAAATCCATTTTTAGTTCCTTTTGCTGTTAATAAAAGCAGCTAAAAGTTGTGCAATGTAATATTGACTTGTTAACTGTGCTTTGATATTTAATTAAAAACTGCTTTTAGAGTAGTGCAGGCATTTACATAATTTGTAATTAAAATAAACTTGTCATTCTTTGGAATGCATTTTAATAAATTTATCCTTTCTTTGTTTTTTTTTTTGCTGAAGTAAATGTAAAAGAGGTAAAAAGTAATAATGCCTAATAAAATAAATGACTTAATCCCTCTGCATAGCATGGCATGCAAATAACTTGGTGTCAAACTCTCTTGTTGTGTTTGACTGTGATTCATGACATTTTCTTCAGCATTATCAAGATGATGATTGCTCCACACAAAGAAAGCCTCCTGTAATGTGTCCCTGTGAGCAGTCTTGCAACTGTTTTCCCAAGAAAACTTCAACATTTGTACAGTCTTCTGAATTGATTTCCAAATCCTGTGCATATCTTTCTTCCATTTGCTCTATTATACTGTTGGTGGTGCTTATCACCTGGAAACTAGCTTGTGTGGAGTCGTATTCAAAATCAGTGGATGGTGAACCATATGCTGGAGGTAAATTGAATGAAATATTTAATTTAGCATTTATTCAATAGCTGACAGTCGATAAAAAACTGCGCTGGTTTCAGAATGGAATACAAGAAACAATTTTCACCACAATCTCGTTTTACTTTTACCTGAATGTGCCTTATCACTGATAGCAAGTCGTGAGGGGCTACCTCTCCTGTTTAGAAAAAAAATTAACAAATCTGTGAACAATAATTATTTTAAGCCTTTCACTCCTGATACAGGAGAGGTGCAGTGGTCTCATGGTTAGTGCGCTCGACTCCGGATCGAGTGGTCCGGGTTGGGGTCCTGGCTGGGGACATTGTGTTGTGTTCATGGGCAAGACACTTTACTCTCACGGTGCCTCTCTCCACCCAGTTGTATAAATTGGTACCGGCGAAATTCTGGGGGTCACCCTTCGATGGACGAGCATCCCATCCAGGGGGGAGTGGAAATACTCCTAGTCACTTCATGCTAATGAAACCAGAGATAAGTGCCGGCCTGATGGGCCTTCTGACTCGTAAGCAGAGACTTAACTTTACTTTCACATATACTCCTGATACAGATGGACTTTACTTGGCCTAATGCCAGACAATTATACTTGTCAATGTGGAACTCCTTAGAATTGAAAGGGTTAAAAAATAAATCCATTATTTTCCATCAGGTACATGTATTTGATTATTACATATGATATCATTAACTTAATTGAATGACTAAAACACTTTAGTAAATTTTCAGCTCCGACTATTGCATTTCTAGCTTTTTGATTGGCTAAAAAACTCCGACTATGAGCCAATAGTCGAAGTTTTAAGTCATATGGAAAATAGTGCGCCAAGATGTTCTTTCCGGACACTTTGTAAAATTGTGGAAATAAAAGTCGGCGGCAAAACCCGGTTTGAGAATTTACTAAAACAATTATTCCATTCGCCCTTGTTGGATATGAAGTGATTATAACCAAATCGCGCTACGCGCTCGTTGGTTATTTTATCACTTCATATCCAACTCGGGCTCATGGAATAATTGTTATTTATTCAACATACAGTTACATAAAAATAGGCCACTTTGTTTGTCCCTCCAAATTTTGCATATTAAAAAAATTAAGCATTGTTTCTAGTTGGCTCTTCTGAGAATTAAAGCCTTTTAGACAGGCATTAGGCAGAGTAAATACCTCTTACTAACCGAGTTCGAGGTCCGTACTGTAAGTTACGGACCAAGTTTTTTCCCGTTGATTTATGGCCCAAGCTCGAAGCGCGCAGCCCATGAATCAACAGGAAAAAACGAGGATCCATAACTTACAGTACGGACTGAGAAAACGAGGTTAGTAAGATATTTCTTATATCTCTGAGGTTAACCGGCGCGCGGGCAAGGAAACTAGTCAAAGTGAAGCGGAAGGTTCAACTGCCACAACGAATGCCGTGCCAAAATCCCAGAAACTAAATCTTCTTGGCTGTTAAGTTTGAAATAGTTGCTTGCAAGATTCAAACAGTTTTCAGTACAAGTTTATGCAACAGAAATGACATGAAAAACTCGCTAGATGATGTTTTGTCGAAATTTTAAATTTAGCGGGCTGTACAGCGGGCCGTACTGTAGAATACGGCCCGCTAATTTAGCCAATTACAGCGTGCGTATTATCTGAGAGATATAATAAAATCTATAATCCTACATGTAGGAACTAGTGATTGAACCAAAGCCAAGAAAAATTATAGCGTTTACTGTATCAAAGAACTGCCTGGTGTCTGAAACTTTCCAGAATAATATTAATTTTATTACAAACCAGCTTTGAACTTGGTGCTCGTCTCTGTATGTTTGTACAATCATGGAGATCATTGACAATAAGTCATCAATAAGTTTATTTCCAGTTTTATCCATAGTCGCAAGTGACACCAAACATCTGGTGAAGATAAAAGCAAACTACAGTTAATTTTTTTTAAAACAATGCTCTTTGCTATTTCTAAGTGAAATGGCGACAAGAACCCCAAGTGGACCATTTCAAACATTTATTTACATAAGGATTTCTTGATTATAACACTATTTCCAGAGTCCTGAATCAGATGTGATTTGACAAAATAATTATTTAAAAAATCAGCAGTCCATTACCACTGACAGTGAATGGACCTTTTTGGCTCTGTAATCTAGCTAATTGGCCTATGTGACTTGAGTAACAGAGGAAGTGTTCTTTTATCATCTATTCCCTTGAAAGTTTCAAATCTCTCTGGTACAACTATCAACTAAATTACTAAGAGGTGCACTTCTCGACAGTGCAGTTTGTTAAGCAATGATACTGTTGCTTCACATGCTACCATAACAAAGATATGTGGTGATAAGATGTTGTAGAGTCAATCCTTCTTATACTATAGTTACTGTACGGTTTTTTGAAAGTGCTACAACAAGTCACAAAATTTGTGGAGACACTTCACCTTCATGGGGCGTCCTTAATTCACCTATTACGGAGCTTACGAAACGACGACGCCGACGGCAACAACGACGCTACAAAACAATAGGTGTAGTGAGCAAAAAAATGGCTCTGCACGTGCGTTTTTCATTTTGGTACATTTCTTTGCCGTCATCTCCTAAATGACGACGTGAAATGACGATGAATTTTCAGTTCTCTCTCTACGCTTCCAACCCACTCATGCCAGTTTAATTCCTCGACAGTTACTACACATTTTTAACGCAAAACGACATGAAATAGCTTCGTAGTGATACAAATAACGCAAACTTCTATTTTTAAATGAAGTCCTCGTAGCCGTCGTCGTCCTCGTTTCATAAGCTCCCTATCATCTCCCACACTGCAGCCCCGGTCCTCGCCCCCTTATCAATGTTGCTAGCAAGACAAAAAATATTTAATGCTGAACACTTAAAAGGAACCTCCACTCTAACTACAGAATATAAAGTTTAAACCGAAGGAAATTTGTTCGAAATTTGTTTTAAAAAAGTGTTTATATCAGGAAAAGTGAATTTTAAAATCGCTGATTTTCACTTTCAAATTTGGAGGGCATTGCCATTGTGAATAATTGTGACGTGTTATGGCTGTCCTATTGTTCTGACATAAAGAGCTTTTGTCTAATAACAATAGAGCAACCGTAACACGTCACAATAGAACTTACCTTTTAAGCAAGACCAAAATCTGATGGATAGTAACACTGCATGGCTTTGAAAGGATTTTTACAGCATACAATGATCTACGAATTACATAACATGACCAAAGTTCCCTTTCCGTGGTACTGTTAAATGCTTCGTAGAGCACTGACAAGGAACCAAGACAATATCAAATTAATGTTATTAAAATAAAATCAATAATTTTGTGACAGGAATCCAAGGCTACATCAGGTCTCATGATGTCAGCACTGGAAAACCTGACACGACAGGAGGCAATACCATTTAGCTTGACCAAACCAGTCTGTCACATGTGACCGGGATCCAGTTCTCAAGGCCTGTAAAGCCATTTGTGAAACTATGGTCCTCTTTCTTCTTCTTTTTCAGGACCAAAAAACCACTATGTTGCTGCAACTGCTAAGTTACTGCTCAGTTGATGAGCTTAAACATTCTTTGAAGAGGTTTGGCAAAGTTCTATTTAAATGTAACATGTTCCAAAGAGGAATATGAAGTTTCTTTCAGAATTGTGGACTCCGGTAATGTACAGATGTAGCTTGAAAGTATCACATGTGACTTATGAAAATAATGATTGATGACGATGATGATAATCTCTTTAATAAAGTCTCAAGGTTGCTTGCTTGAACACATCGCTGTACTTATTGGGGGACTGTAAAATGGATATTGTTGTGGTTTGCTGAAAAGCTCAGAGCAAAGACCCGACAAGCTCAACCCACGTATGATGTGAAATCCAGGAATCCATCGTGGACCATTTTTGTTGAAAGGAGAGTTGTGTCATCACTGCACCAACCCTGCCACCCAGAGTGCACTAAGGCTCTCAGTGCAGAGTCAAGGGAACTGACAAGTTCAAACTACATAAATTATATGAAATCGAGTCCAGGAATCAACCCTAGGTCATATTGGGAGAGTGCTCTAACCCCAGGCCAACCCTTCTTTTCCTTGGACCGCCAAAAGCTTTTATGTTCCCCTGAATCCATGAAATGTTGAGTCACATTACCTTTGAATAGTTTTGATTCTCCTTCTTCCATATCTGTGCAAACCGAAACTTCCCCACCATCCCTGACATCACCAGCCTCACTTGGCGAATGTATAGATATTAATGTTCGTGAAGTGCAGCATGTGCCGTGAAAGCAAATTGAGCTTGTGTTGGTTTGCAAGAGATCTAATGTTGGCATTGATGGAGTTGATCTGAGTGACTCCTTTGTCAGTAAGGTGGGGTCTGCAAAAAAATTATTGTTTTCCTCTGACTTACAATATATTACACAAATAGAGTCTGGGGGCCAATGATATTCAAAATGTTTGATGTGAGTGTGAATCACAAGGTATAAATATTGAAGGGGAAAAATCATGGTGTCTTAATTAACTAAAACATTACAGATGGAGAAATCAAAGCTTAGCAAGATGGCAACTAAACTGTGTAGGAAGACAGTCAAGCAAGATG
Source organism: Montipora capricornis (assembly GCF_036669925.1). NCBI lineage: Eukaryota > Metazoa > Cnidaria > Anthozoa > Scleractinia > Acroporidae > Montipora > Montipora capricornis. Next base: position 28,301,590 of record NC_090890.1, on the reverse strand, counting down.
TCCTATACAATATGGTAATCTAGATTGGCTAATCATTGCACAAAAATTACTTAATTAGCATGACACAGATGCCAAGATTAATAAATACTTAATAGGTTCTTCTGTGAATCTGTAGAATCACTCCCTCTTTATTACCACTGTTCCAGTATGGAATTTTCTGCTTGGGGCTGTGCAAGTAGAAGTGGAATCTGCAGCTGTTTGCAGTGTTGGATTACTTAAAGTGAACAGGATTGTCTCCCCACTCCTTCATTACACTTCAATATTCACTTTTATTTACGACTGAGTTATTTTATTGTCCACATCTATTTTGATTGGACAAAAAAACACCTTGGTTTGTCATGTAATCCGCTCAAGTATGTCAGTGGTATAGAGTTAGGGCAGAACTTACAATGTTCCTGGAGGAATCGTAGGGCATCCCAGTACCCCTGACGACAGATGTTAGCCAGGACATCTTGATTTGGTGGGAATAATGCACGAGAAAATCTGTAGAAATTCTGGAGAGTCAATTGCAAACTGGTATTCCTTAATTCAATGTGAATGTCGTTATTTGATGACTTGTCCTGTGGACAAATGTCGCTCTCGCCACTGAACGGTGACACTGTGATAGTTTCTCCTTCAGCAAAGTGTTGTGGAAGGTTGTCAGAAATGCCTCCGTCAATATAATACTATGAAACCGAAAAAAAAATAAAAGGTATCAATAAATTAAAATTTGTTGCTAAAAGGTGTTGGCTACATAATTATCGAGATTGACAGCAAGAAAGAGAGGAAAGGAGAAGAAGCGATGGGAAAGCAACATCACAGAATGAACAGGCCTGAGGTTTGGCAACATCCTGGGAGAATTTTTGCATTATAGCCATCGTAGAGGCTTAGCTTCTATATCTCTGCTCTAGCAGCAATGACACAGTTATGAGAGCACTTCGTTGTCTCCCACCAATTTTACCCGGGTTTATCTCCCAGACTAAGCATCCCATGTGGGTTGAGTTAATTGATTCTCTACTCTGCTCTGTGAGGTTTTTCTCTGGGTACTCCAGTTTTCCCTTCTCCTCAAAAACCAATGTTTGATATGATTTGATTTTGAGGGCCATAGGGTCATTATTTGTAAACCTGTTACGTGCTACCCTCTTTAAATAAAGTCATTATAAAGCCTATAATGATGGCCACTTGTTAAGGTAAAAACAGCTACCGGTATGTGCAGGAATTTGCTGAGTGACAGAATGATGTAAAGAACTGATACAGACATAAAAATCACGTGAAATCACCAAATGTAACACTTAATGACCACAATGACAATGTCAGCAAACAATCTTATCAATCTTCTATAATAGATATTGTTTATCCAATGCCAAACTGTTTGAATTCCAGTCATAATGTGACAAAGGGAAAAAAGTAATGTGGAATATTTAAAATAATCCAAGGTTTTATTTTTAAGTGGTTTTTTTTTTGTAATATGCTGTATTATTTAAAACCATTGCTGTTGCTTAAAATCCCTTTTAACTCTTCTGAGGTGCGCCTGTAATCTGCCCGATTACATGATTGGTGATCGATGATGATGATGACAACTAGACCCTCACAGGTCACAGAGGATCTTGATTTCCATAGCGCGAAGCAACAACCTCCCTGAAATGCTAGACATACATGCTAAGTCTACTCTCAAGTACTGGTCCTGGATAATGTTGGTTGATCAGCTCAAAGAACACTATTTTTTTAGATTATGTTGAATTAGGTTGCAGATGAAAATAAGGTTTTGCAATTCACGCCTAAAAAAATCATGCATCCGTATTTAGGCTCCAGTGTTTAATTTTCTTTTAAGATGATAATCATGATAACAAAAAATTAGCACTATTCATTAGATCTCATTACCTTTCCTCTAAATATTGATGGGAAGATTCCAGAGTAAAATGGCACATGCGAACTTGCCACTAATGCCTGCAAAGTCAAAAAGGTACATTTTCACTTCTTAGAAATTGAACGTAATCACACTTCATAGATTATACCTACATTCTATGACTTTGTGCACAAAAGTTTAAATTAAGATAAATAAACACGCACACACCATACTCAATGTGGAAAATGCAAGCGTACACCCACAGCAACAGTTTCTAAAATACGAATGTATAACATTTTGTTAATTGTTTAACTCACTGACTCCAGGGAGTGACACTTAACAGATTTGACTCTAATGAATGAAATGCCAGATGATTTACTTGTCAATGGGGACCACTTCGGGAATGAATGGGTTACTAGAGAGTGGAATGAAATAACAGAAATTATTGAGATATAACCTAGCCTGTGACCTAAGCGAAAGCTAATTCTTAGCCTATAAGTTGACTAAACCACCAAATGCTAATTATGAACAACTGAAACACACTTCTGTAAACTAGCCTATTACACTGTAGGTTATTGCAATTTGAAGCATTGTTGAGATAAATATTATTTGTCAAATGAGTGCTTAGTAAACTGAGAGCCCACAATGATCTTTGTGCACAATGTCGTTTACATGATCAGGTTTCTTGCAATGTACAAGACAAAGCAAAGAAACATCATTATCTAGAATTGCTTTCTTTGCAGGCAAGCTATAATACATTGTATGTTGGCTGAGGTGGCTATGTAAGTGATTTGATACAAAAGAAATTAGTCTGCCAATCAAAACAATCTGTTGAACAACGATGTCTCTAGTGTTCCAAAATAGACAGCAGTGAAGGGCAATTTTTTTAAATCAATGAACGACCTGCACATTTTATCAAAAGTATTTGTGATCATTTCAAAACAGAAGATGTCAGAAATGCCATAATTTTTGGTCCACATTTGGGCAATTATTTCTAGACTTCAGGTCATTGACTCAGTGAGTTTTTTTCAAGACATTGAACGACCACAGGTCATTATAGACATAGAAAACAAATGTTTGATAAAGAAGCTCATACAAGAACTAATATTTTAAAGTTCTCTTTCTGGCATAGACATATAGATAAGTGGAACTCGTTACCAGACTCTCTAATATGTGCCGATTCCTTGTCAAAATTTAAAAAGGGCTTAAGAGAACACTTTTTAACTAGTACGTAATTTTTTTGATAATTAAATAAGTTTAATAACTCCTTTGTAAATAGAGTTTAGTGATATTTTTATATTTCTTCTTACATTACAATAGTTTTTATCTGACTTATATTTCCTTGATAGCTTTGTAGATATTTTTAGGGGGTCATCTTACATTAGGATTCAGTTCCTCTCTGATGGCAGCCTTTTTGTATTGATTATTACAAATAAAGTTGTTATAAATAAATAAATAAATAAATAAACATTCAAGATCCCTGACACTAGATATTTGCAAATAATAGAAACAACATTGCAAAATTGACAAAACTGACACTCCTTGAGTAGTGGCCTTTCTCTGTCAAAAACAAATAAATATCTTTGTGGTGGTTAGAAAAATTCAACCCAGACAATACAGTCATCTCAACTGCACTCAGTTTCAAATTTTCTTGCCTTTGATTCTAGGCAGAAATAATATTAAACAATTTTTTAGTTTCTAAAGAAACTGTGGTGCTCCGTCGGGGGAAGAGTGAAACATGAAAATTTGGTTTTATCAAACGAGTTCATAAAGGTTGAATTGCCACCGTGGAAGATATTGAAAGATAACGTTTCGAACGTTAGCCCTCCGTCAAAGGGGGCAAAATTGCTAAATTCTGATTGGCTGAGACAGATGGTATTTTGCCTTAATTTAAAAATCCCTTTCATTATTTTCATGTGGTAAATGTTTTGTAGCATGGCTGGTGCCATTTCTTTGGCGTTGTTGTACAAAAAAATTTGCGCAACAGCGTGACTTTTTAACTTTTTTCTATAAAAAAAGAAAATTTTGCTCTTTATATATGGCAAGTTTGCTCGTAAAATTAAGGATTAATTAATTATTTCTGACTGTCGAAAATGTGCGTGTTTAAATATTCGGCCCCATACGATACTAATGAACAATGTAACCAGAGTTTTCAATCCTAAAAGCAAAGCAAAATTAGTTTTAGGGTAACCTACAATCATATAAACGCCAACGAAATACCAAGTGAGATTTCCCGCGAAAACACATCTTCACACGTGAAAATATAACTATTGCTAATATAGTTATTGGTTACACATAAAAATCGCGCCTTTCGATGCCTTTTATGAAATGATTTAATATTTCATTGCTGTTTTCATAATAAAAAGAATATTACATGGCCGCAGGGAGATACGAAATTTTTCTACTCGTGTTGAAAAATATTTCACGAGTGAGAGCAGCGAACGAGTGAAATATTTTTCAACAGTATGAGAAATTTCGTATCTCCGCGCGGCCATGTAATATCCTCCATTTCTTTGTTGAAGTTTAAATCGAAAATGTACGATAAGCCTGGCTTCTTGGCAAGTTTTTATTCGCGATCCCCACTTCATCCAAAAATGCCATCGGTCTTAATTAAGACTCGTGCTCAGACGGCCGCTTGAGCTCTTTACGATTTCGGAATGGCATGAGACCATTATTTCTGCTAAAAATCAAGCTGCACGTCTAGACAGCATTTAGTTTAAGGATTCAGGTTGCTTCAATTATTGAAACCCAGAAAAAAAATGGTTTTCGCGGCTCCAATTTGATTTGCGTTCCCATGTGGCGCACAATCAGTTTAACAATTGCAATTTTCCTGAAATATACATGCAAATACATTCAATTTGGCTTGTGGAGAAATTATAAAGGATTAAAGGTCTATAAAGGGTTAGACTTCTAAAAAAAAAAAGCTTAATCCTCTTCAAAAAACACGTACAGTCGCTCAATTACAGGGGAATTCTTTGTTTAATAACTGAAGACCCTTTTTGTTTATTACTTTTTTCGTCGTGGTGTCGTCTGACAATGTGCATATATTAAAATCATTTGCATTGTTTTTGATCTGATAAAGAGTTTTGGCCATCAATTTCGAAATCTCGCTTTTTCTATTTTGTTTTACATCGTCCAATCACTGATTTTTAAGCAAAGGTTAATTTTACGAAATACAGTCTGTACAGAAATTTTGCCATTGCATTTCTTACCTAAGCTTTTACTATATATTTAAAGTGCATGCTTTGGAATTAAAATGGTTTGAATCAGAAGCTCACGGCCTGTGCTTCTGTTCGAATAGAATGAAAGTTTTTCCTCTTCCCTTTAATTATTACTTCCTTTCAAGTTTGACGCAAGGTGGCTTACCTCAATGAGATCTTCTTTGGAAAAGAACTCCGATACGATCACATTTGTCAAATCTGGTACGCTGGTCATAGAAATATGCAGTTTCCCACTTGCTATCTCGTGCGCGTTTTCTGGAAGTATTTTCCGGAAAGCCGTTCGCAAAGCGCGAACGAGCTGAAAACTTGGATGTAGGGGCCCAAACGAAAGCGATTTTGCTCGGTTCGTGAGTCTTATAACTGGCTCTGCAACTTCACTGATGCTCAAGTCCATAGCAAGGCCGACCGCAGCAAATGAACCGGCACTTGCTCCACCATAACAGTTAACGCGGTTCAAAAAGTCGACGGCATTTTCCTTCAGACACGACATCACTCCGATATGGTAGACTCCCAAAAATGCGCAGCCTGAAAAGGTTAGATTGAAGTCCTTAGGATTTTCCATGTCTGGAAGCTAGGTTTTGTTCAAATGTCGTAAACAAATTTTTAAACAAACCGCGTATTTATCGTTCGCTTTCATCGAACTGGAGTCTTTTGTGACGTCAAAATGAAAACAGGTGTTCGATTGACATGGCGGTTTCTCTCAGAGTGTCGGCCCGACTTCAAAAAGTCTGTTGCACTGCGACAGATCTGGGTGCTTTCCATTGAGCCAAAATTTCCCGAAATTTCGGGCTGAAGTCAAATGGAAAGGTCGTTTTCGGTTCGGTCCGACCGGAATATTTGGGACCACCTCTGGAGGTGGTCCTTTTTTACCGGTCGGTTTGGTCCGACCGAAACGTACCGAAATTCTCGTTTCCAGTCCCATTTCACTGTGAAGCAACCGAAATTTCAGTCGAAACGTAAATGGAACGCTTCGGTCCGGTTGGAAATTGACTTTTGATGAAAAATGTCGTTCCATTTTTCCTTGGTTAGTTCCACGGGTCTCAGACCTGATGGTCCGGCATAATGGAAAGCACACAGAGTTTTGGAATCGGACTGATTTTCATTTCCATGAATCGGTTGTTCATCGGCTCCTGTCGAAATACACGCAAGATTTGCGCTCCGACGCCGTCGGGCCGATAATCGTACCGTGTAAACCGGCCTTTAACGGTGGTTGTCACCTGAAACTGACCTTGGTTGATCTTTTTTATTTATTAGAGTTATTCGATGTGCTGAAAACATGACAGATTGTTATATTAGGTCTCAAAGTATAGAATTCGTGAAAAGGTGGTAACTGATGTCTAATCAGAGAACAATTTAGCCTTCATTACTCATATTAAGGACGTTCGCGCGAAAATTTTGATTTTTTTCTGCAAATTTTACCATTGAAAGATGATGAGTAAGTGATGTCAGAAAAAAGTCGGGGGTCACCGACTTCGTTTTGGAGAGAAATTGCCCGGAAGAACACCCTAAATCTGAAAAATCCGGCTTCTTTAGCGAATAAGGCCACAGTGTCTGTAAGCCCAAAAATATTGCAAATAAAATCTGTTTCTGAAAAGAAAAGTAGGGGTCACCGAACGTCCAAGATCGTTCAATCGTAGCAAAGCTATAGCAATGGCCATCTGCCCTATCATTGTTCATTTTAATACTTAGCGCGCGCGCTCGATGCATGACGTGCCATGTGAATTTGCGTGCGCTGTAAGGATGCGCAGTAGCAATAGGGGCGAACGTCCTTAAACATGATTTTGAGGCTGTGCAGATTGCTAGAATGGAGAAGAAAGGGAGGGGGGAGGGGGAAACTCCCATATAAAAAGGGGCGGGATGCTCGTCGTCTCGCTTAATGTGTAAATTCGGATTTTGGTCTCGCGTAGGATGCTCTGGGTAAAATGCCATCATATGTAGCTGTGAAGGTCTCCTTTAGGGTTGCGCGCGAAGAAATATAAAAGTGTGTATTTAGCCAGTCGCGGCATTTCGTTTTGCACGCTTTCTCCTTTCACCGCCGTCGCAAGAGGTCTTTTGACTGGCCAAATTCTCTTCTTCACTTTCGCTATCAGAGGATGCACTATATTCACTCGACGAGACATCGACCGTATCAGAACTTTCGCCCGATGAGTCAACTGCTAATCTCTCCTCGCAGTTCGCCATTGCCGATTTCTCAGCCGATTTCTCAGTGTGGGTAAAACAACGACTGTCATAGCTCTGTTTTTATTGGCTCTTTGAACTGAGGGCGTGTGAAACTTTCCCTGGGAGGCGTTCTAATAATAGATCTACTCGGGAAAGGGTTGACTCCAAGGCCAAGTATGGGAGATAGAGGCTCCTCTTGATGAGCTCCTGGTATTTAGGTACTTTAGGGGTCAAAAAAAGCCTGGGCCACGCCCGAGTTGGTCTCCTTTAGGAGGTCAATTTTTGCGCGGTTTAAAACTATGCAGATAAAGTAGATCTTAGTAAGTACTCTTGGTATCCAAAAAGAAAATAGGCGGTAACCATGCATTATTCACAGATAGTTAAGCTTCAATTTGAGAAAGAACACCATACATTGCTCTGTATTTTACAAATATTGTTCATGAATTATCTTTGAAAAATGCGTGGTTAACCCCAATTTTCTTTTCGATTTCAAGAACACTTGTTAAGATCCCGCATAATCATAAAACCGGAGCAAAAATACCTTTGAATTAGTAGGAACCGTTCTTAATTCCTCCATTCGCGCATAACCACAATTCCTTGTGCCTCCGATCTTACCGCAACCACAATTCCTTGTGTTTCGCAAAAAAAAGTGTCCTTCGCCCGACTGGAGAGCTGCTTCAGACTCACAATTAATACTAGTTTACCTTAATAGGAGAAATGTTGCAGAGGGGAAGGGAGTTGTTCAAATTTAACAATGGTTCGTGCATGGAATTGACAATTGAATTGAAGGGAGGTTTGAATAGGTCTTGAGCAAGGACGGTACAAAACATGAACTTCTTCTGGACCCCACGCGACAAAAGAAAGAAAACAATAGATCGTTTTTACAATGATGCCATCAAATTCTAAAATCAAAATTGCACGGTGTTCTAAATTTTTATTTAAAAGAGGTTGAAAATGACCTAGAAATAAAGCTTTTTTCAAGTTTCCGGTTCCCTGACGTCTTTCGTTTCGAAAATATAGCATTTGTCACCTTGCGTGACATCCTGATACAAAGCTATTTGCTTGAAAAAAATTGTCCATCCCTGTGAATCTCAGCTGTTTGAGCCTTTCAAGTACATTAGATGTGTTCATACACATGTATTTTATCGCATGAGCGAAAAGTAAGCGCTTTCATCGCAAAGAGAACTCCGGATGCTTTCCTTGATTACGGGCCGCTGCATGATGTTGGTGAATCGCATGGCATTTCTATACAAAACTCTGTAAAGCTGCGTGAAACGGTTCGGCAAATAACTCAGATACGATGTACCGCACGGAACTGAGAATTTGAGAGGTGGTTAAAAGAAGGGAATAGAGGATGTTGGCACGAAGTGTTTCAACTATTTATGTAATTGCATGAGACTGAAGGTCAACTCCAGCCTGAGTCCCACAATACATTTTGGCCTAGACCCTGTGTTTGAACAGGCTCCCAAACATGGACCAGGCTAAGATTGATCTCTTTTTTTTCCTCTTTTACCATTTTCCATTGAACTCAGAAGCTTGTTCACAGAATTTCTATATACATGAGAGGTTCCTTTACTTTCATGACCTTTAATTAAAGCAACTTTCGTCATTTGTGAAGTACACAAAACTTGCCTGAATATAAAACAATAATAGTTATCATTATATTAATAATTATTATTATTATCCCATTTGCCCTTTTAATTTAATAATTTTATGTATTTATAAAATTTATTAAAAAACTTTAATTAAAGTGACATATTATTTTTTATTAGATGGAGGAGAGTGTTTTACTGGAAACTAAACCACTCGTAGATTCCATACGCCACTTCATCCGGGACCCGAGTGGCGTATTTTCCGTATGTCACCTTTGTGAGTGTCGTATCGTTCAATGACGTCACTATTCCCGCCCTTTTTTTCCCCGCCTTTTTTATAAAGCCCAGCCGTATTTGTAAAACTTGATTACTTTGAAACACAATAAAATCGGAAATATTCAATATTTAGTTTCCATATAATAAAAAGAACATTACACATTGGCTCGAAGATATGAATTTTATGTTCTTGTGGCAAGAACAATATCTCACTCGTTCGCTTCACTCACTCGTGAGATATCGGCAGGTTAGTTTTGCAGGTTGCAGGTTGCAGGTTGCAGGTTGCAGGTTGAAATTTACTGTGACTGTTACATGAATAGCTAACCTTAGGCCTAATTAGGCCTAAAGAAACGTTTTTAGGCCTAAGGAGGCCTAAAGAAACGTTTTTAGGCCTAATTAGGCCTAAGGTTAGCTATTCATGTAACAGTCACAGTAAATTTTTCAACCTGCAACCTGCAACCTGCAACCTGCAAACTAACCTGCCGGTGAGATATTGTTCTTGCCACTCGAAAATAAAATTCATATCTTCTTGCCACCGTGTAATATCCTCTATAAATAATCACTTAATCAGGGCGCGGTTCCTGAAAGGTGTAATAATTCTATTCCAGGGATCAATGTGCCTCATTCCAGGCACATTCATCCCTGGATTAGAGTTACCGGTATTACACCTTTCAGGAACCAGGCCCAGGTCAGTGGTGGAACAACCACAAAAATGCATCTTTTGTATATATATACATGTATATATATGTATTATATTTTTAAATCTAGCTACATACAATAACAAATCTACCCTACCCCTAATCCACCTTCAGACATAATAGTGCGCCCTTAATGGCATTGTAATAATTGTTTTAGTATAAATACACAGTTGATTATTTCAAAAAAGAGAAAAAAAAACATTTCAACGCAAAATCGTCTTCACTTACAGTGGCAAAACGACTACTGGCAGCCATTTTGTCCGTCGAGGTGATTATCGGCTGATGATCCGAGATAGCGAGCCAATGAGAGCACGCGATTTTGTATAATCACCTGTGTATTTATACTAATTAACAATTCGCCAAAGGCAAGGTGAATATTGGTGAATAAAAAGGAGACAAGGTGAATAATAAATAAGGGTATATGCATGTACAGATCCAAAATGTTCCACAAATAAGCTTTTTTACAAAAGTACATGCACTGACGCTGTTAAAAATTCTGTGATTAATACTTCAGTGACTTAAATCATACTACATAATGTACTCTCCAAAAAAGAAGGTCTTATAAGAAACTATGAAATGGTAGCTCATTACTACAGATGATACAGAAGAAAAAATTGAAAAACACCAATTATTTAATGTACTCAGTCCCACAGGTGGGATTTCCTGTGATGGGTTGATTTGTCTTAGATTGTACTTCATGTTTATCTTGATATGTGTGGATCACCATGTAGATCATGGATAGTAGATGGTCAAGGAAAATGCTTCCAGTCTTCTCAACTTTAGGCAGTACTTGCAAAATACTATAAGAAACAGAAAACCCAATGAAACAAAGACCAATATAAATTAAGTGCATGTAACGAGGCCCTTTCAAAATGTAACATGGACAAGAAATGCAAGCCTAAACTGTTCGCAAAGGACTTTCTAAACGCCAACATGGAACCTGAATGCTGTGCATAACCCGATCAACACCCACATAAGAAACAATGAATACTGCAGACACATTTCATGCTTAATTATTCTGCATACACAAATAAAGGTTGTTGGAGACTGACTGATTGATGAATTAATTTATTTGAAAAAGAGAGAACAGGAGCAAGTTATATATGAAGATTTGCGAGAGCACAAGAAGAAGGTTATAGAGAAATTTGCAGCCATGATGATGATGTGAAATTTAAATGAATTCAGTTAAGGTAGGTGTTAATAATTTTTCCTTACTTGTGGACTAAGTGATAGATTTTCCTGAGAAAAATCGCATGTGGTTTTACTGCCAATTTGACAACCCTGAAAATTTGACGTATAAAGTAACAGGACCAAAGCTCTGCCACTGTCACCGTGTCCCTGGCTTCATAAAGAGCTGCAAATAAAAAAAAAACGTAGATGCAACTGCTATGAATGAGCTTATGAGGGATCCAAGATGGAAATGAAGGTTGTCAAAGGTAGCTGAATTTAACACAGTTATGTGACTATATGGGTGAGTTTTTTTCTACCTCAAATTTGCAAGGGAGGAATCCTTGAAAGAATGAAGGGATACAATTGTCACCAGTAACAATACATTACAAACTGGTCATTTTATGGCCAATTATTGTAACCCCACCTTATAGTCACTTTTGGGTAAATGCAATTTTAGCAGCCCTAACTTTAATAGTCACTTTCTGTTTACATAAAGCCTTTTAATTGTAATTATTTTCAAAACAGAATGTACATGTAATGCAACTAGTAAATATTAAATCAACAGCACCACAGTACGTTCTTTCTGTAACAACTTTTTTTTACCACAAATCTAGCCAAAATTTTCTTACCCCCAAAATCCCACCATTTTGTGACCCCATTCTAGAAACTCTGTTGGGACCTTTGTTGAACATGCAACCCCATTATAGTCAATCCAGTCGTGAAAATGTGACCCCATCCAGCGGCACATCCCCATTAGACCATTAATAGGAACTTAACCTTCCCTTCCTCTCCCCGGGATGCCATGTCATATGTTGCAAGACTTCAATAACTGCCATCCTTGTTTACATCACTCCGGGGGGAGGTACTGCCATATATGGACTATAGAGGTACGGGCCACTATGAAGGGTATGGTTTTCAAGCAGTTTACTCTAGGATAGAGTATATAAATCATAGCGTTTGGGTCTAGAATAGGGTATCATTTTTCACAAAACTGACCAGTCGCTTGAAGATTTTATCAAGACTATAAGGAAACCAGAAGTTCCCGCTCAAAAATATAAAAAAATTGAGTCAGCAAAGTTTAATTTACGCAACTCAGCGTCAGTGTCGATAAATGGCTATCATGAAACACTTCTGGATATCATTAAATGTCAAGTATCGGTATTTAGACGGAAATCAGTGGGAGTTTACTCTAGTATAGGGTAGCAAAATTCAGTTGAACTCTGGTATAGGCTAAGGGTTCCAGGGTCCCAGTGGCACATCCCCACCCAGAAATTCCCCCCCCCCCCCCCCGGGACATCACTCACCTAGCAAAAACTTGGATACTCCATCTTGACCAGCTGTATCAATGTCAGAATCCTCTGAAGCTGCGCTGAATAAATCTTCTTCCCCACTGCTATATGTGCTGTCCGATCTTGGCCGTCTTTCAGGGATATGCAGAGGAATAGAAGGTGGTTGACATTCTCTTTTCTTCAGCATGTCAGGATCTAGAAAGGGAACCAGTGAAAAAGGCAAGTAATTTCAATTAAGACACTCCTTTTGCCTCTAAATGTTCAGTTATCAGAGTGAGATTGTTCACTAAAAATTTCAAACTACAACGATAGTTTTGAAGAGTGTTCCCCTACAAATACCCAATACATCCTTGTCACTTTTCCTTTTCAATGTTTCTATGGAATTGAATTATAGTTCTGGTCTTCAAGAACAGAAACACTTACAATGCATTCTCAAAAAAGTCAGGGTGTCCCTGTAGCCATTTACACCAATCTTAAACAGTACTTCATGTTGAGGAGGGAAGAGTGCTGTGGAAACCCGGTATAGATTCTGAAGAGTCACTTGTATACTGGTATTCATGAAGTCGATGTGGGCATCATTTGATGAGACGTCCTTTGGACATATGTCACACTGACCACTGAATGGTGATATTGTAATGGTATCCCCAACTGTGAACTGTTGAGGCATGTTGTCTGTTACACCTCCATCCACATAATACTAGAAAAAGATTATAATACTTCCCAAATAAATATTAAATGTGGATCTTCCTTATAGGTAGACAAGAAAATGATAATTCTTAACAAATATTGCTGGATATTATGTTACCTTTCCTCTAAATACTATAGGAAGAATTCCAGACCAGAATGGTACAAAACAAGTTGCAAGTAAAGCCTGTATCAAGAAATAACACATAATGTGATAAAAAATATCTTTATACACATTTGGGCATGATTTCCACAAAACTGCTGATACTTTCTTGAACAGTCTTCAATGATGCCAAAATTAACATGCATGTTTATGCACCTGTCACCTTAAACTTTCCTTGTATTGATGGACGTCACAAGTCTATATATATAGGGTTATTGACCAAGTGTGAGGTCAAGATGGCTGGATTATAATTGGCCAAGTTCTTTTCTTGCGTGTTCGTCTCGGTCCAGATACACACGAAAAAAAAGAATGAGGCCAATATCCAGCCATCTTGACCGAAAAGCTTGCAATGGTCAATAAGGGATTTATTACATCAAAAAATGATCTTTGATCTTGCCTGCTCGGGTAGCCAATCAAAGCGCGGGATTTGGTTCATTTTGCCCTCTCACGAAGCTAGTCATATAATAAACAAATATACCACAGGAAGAGGGAATCACTACATTAATCAAAGCATCCAAAAACTTTAACAAAAATGACCCTCCAATCCCCACAAACTATATCAAGGAAATGCTAAGACTCGACTCATACTCAAAAAGAGTTCTTTCTAGTTTAACGGAAAGAACTATCTACAAATTCACGTACTGCCATGGGTACTAAAATGGCCGTTGCCTTTGCAAATATCTTTATGGCCGATCTTGAGACACAGATTCTTAGGAAAAGCGTCGTAAAGCCAATGATTTGAAAACAATATATTGACGACATTTTTTTGTTGTGGGATGTCAGCAAACCGGATATAGACAAGTTCATCACACAAGCAAACTCACACCACCCTACCATCAAATTTACAGCTGAGATCTCAAACACTGAAGCCATATTTCTAAACACTGTTGTATGCAAAGGCAAATGCTTTCAAAATCAATCCATTCTGGATATAAAAACACACTTCAAGCTTACTGAAACCTTTCAGTACACTCATTTTTCCTCCAGCCACCCACCAGGTGTCAAAAAAGGATTCGTGAAGGGCAAAGCCCTTAAGACTTCTACGCACTAATTCTTCAAGAACAAGTTTTGAAGAGAACATTTACAAGTTTAAATCATTTCTCCGTTCTAAAGGATATCCACAACATCTGATTGAGACACTCCTATCAGACATCAAATTCACAGAAAGGGAATCAGCACTGAAGCAAAGGAATGAAATCTCTAAAAGATATCTTGCCCCAGGCTTTGTGACACAGTATCACTCAGCAGTGCCATTAACCTTAAACATGTTTATGGTACAAAAGTCTCAACCGTTAAGGAGATGTGTAGGCCTGTCAATCCTTGCTATTTCCTGCTGTGCATATTCTGACCCCTTTCCAACAGGGCTACTAAAGTGTCCTTACTCTTGCTCGGACAAGGCAACGGACTAAAATGTACTAATTCCCACCCCATAGGGAAAAGCAAAGGCCAAAATGTACTAATCCCCCACCTCTCTGGGAAGGCAATGCCAAAAAATGAGTTAATCACCCACCCCCTCGGGCAAGGCAAAGAGTCAAAGACCCCACAAAGCCCCACCCATGCCCCATGTTTCCCTGGGGTGGGAGGGGGGTTGGGGTTTACAGTGACATGTGCATTACCATGGGTATGACACAGGGGAAGAATTTACTAATGCAAATTGCATGTTTGTATGAAGCACTTTTTCTGCTGTGTTTGAGCTGACAGAAACTAATCCTTGGCATTTCTTAGACTAAATGGTTTAAACTGCTTCCCTTGCTTATGGAGGAATCAATATTGTTACACACAAGGTCAAAAAAGTATATGGATTTCTCAAAACAGTAAATTGAACTTCAACTGACAGCCATTGACGAATGATTGTTGATTTGATATGTGATTTCATTGTACAGTGCAAGTATGCCACCCCTAGCCTGCGAACACAAACGTATTTCTGGTGGTCGTTTCTCTCTATATTTTGGGGGAGAGAAATGACCGCCGGAAATACATCTGTGTTCACAGGATTATGCCACCCCCTATCCCTATCCCTAACCCTAGCACATCCCTTTCCCAGTCATAAAAGTAAAGTAAAGTCTCTGCTTACGAGCCAGAAGGCCGATCAGGACGGCACTTATCTCTGGTTTCATTAGCATGAAGCGACTAGGAGTATTTCTACTCCCCCGTCGATGGGATTCCAGTCCATCGCAGGGTTACCCCCAGCATTTCTCCCATTTATACACCTGGGTGGAGAGAGGCACCGTGAGAGTAAAGTGTCTTGCCCAAGAACACAACACAATGTCCCCAGCCAGGACCCGAACCACTTGATCCGGAGTCAAGCACACTAATCATGAGGCTGCCGCACCTCCCAATCATACTTAAATAAAAAAAAGTAAACAATCACATTTTAAAAAGATCAGCTCTAAGTAGAGTGGTCACTTGACATTTGCTTAGACAACCTACATTTGTTCAAATTAACAGGAAATTGGATTAGCAATCACAGAAATGCCAAACGCGTCATCCTTGGACATAGGAAAATCGTATCATTTATTCGCCACGACAAGCGATGAATTTGTCACTTTGCTTTTTGTTTGGCGAATTCTCCGACATGACAATCCAGTGAAACTGAGGCCCTTATTTTGCAAATATCAGCTGAATACCCGCTGTCCTCA